>NW_022198383.1:7149598-7348347 GCF_009176525.2 Contarinia nasturtii | reverse complement strand
GGTATTCCGACATTTGGTCGTGTGTCGACATTTGGCAATCTACTGTATATTCACCACGAAATGGCATCCAAAAATAAACATCAAACGAAAATCAACGTTTCTGATTGATTCGAAGTAAAAGAAATAACTGAATCGGAAGGGAAAATACTTATAAATATTTAACAATCTCATAGAAAAAATTCAATAGCTGATTAGATTCTTGGCGTATATTTAAGCTGAAATCGAGTAAGGGCAGCACGGTTTCGAATCCGTTAAGAGTGCTATGTCATTGATTCTTGCAATGTAACAGCTTTGAACTGATTTCCTGATCGTTGTTCACCTAATTGGATATATATGATAAAAGGGGGGTGAACAAGCGTTATAAATCCTTGCCAAGTGGAAGGATTGTGGCAAAAAGTCTCTCCTCCATTCACTTTTACGATTGATATACATGGTGGCGATAAAAAAAACGACATTGCATTTGCAAATGGTTCTGTTTGGAAATCTTAAGACGATGTAAGCCATAAAAGTCTTATTGCTTTGTATATCCCACATAATTTTTTTCCGTTTTAAGCAACGAACCATTTTAAGAATGAAGTAAAAGCATTTCATGTAAAACGTTTGCAAACGCATAAACAACAGCATGCTAAAGGTTATTCTTCATTCGGATGCCAAAACAGAGAGTTTATCTACCATATCTCGAAAAATGTGTTATGGCGTGCATTGCAATCTCACATATACATCAGGTACATATGCCCCTCTCTCTCTCTCGCGCTCGTTCTCGTCCCATTCGATCATTCGACGTGACATTTTGCGCACATAAGCAATGAAACATACAACACAAGACGTGAATGCCAAACATATGTATGCGAAAATACGAAATTTAATGTTTTATTCTCGTTTTTTTGTTGATGTTTCTGCTGTACTTATATGTTTAAAGAATGCATTGAAGTTTACCAGGAATTCAATTCAATAAATTTGTCAAATAGAATGTGCTTGAACGCGATTTTGAAGACGCAGAAAGATGCGCGGGTTTGAAAATGGCTGAGCGCGCGCACACACACAAAGACGTAGTTCATTTCATTTTATGTTATAAATTGCAATCTGCTCATTTGGATGGATGACATGCCACATACATGGATTGTTAGATATGCAAAGCAGTCAAAAGTTTCCAGTCAAATCTCATATGATTGAGTCGCGCTCGCGTGTGCACACACCACATTTCTATTACCACAATTGTAATGCTCCCGAGTATTTTCTTTCAATCATCTCGGTGAGTTTTTGTTTCTTTTTCTTGCTCTCACATTTTCGGTTCGCTTTCGGCTGCAATCACAATAACTGCTGTCAACAAGACCAAAAACCATGAATTTTTTACACAATCCGCTTTCTCATGAGCATTCTCGTTGTCGAGTAAAGACAGCGCGCGACCGATGTTGCGGTGATGGCGACGACACCAAACAATTTAGTAGAATTTGTATTCGAAATTGAATCAAAATGCAAAGTTATTATTCTCCATTCGCAATAAAAGTAAACTATATGTTGTGGGGGTGGGAGTGAGGTAGAGAAAGAAAACTGGAAACATTTTTATCGAATTTTCTGTATGCGAAACTGACACACGAGACGGCTGAATATATTTTTACGTACCATACTCACTCCCGCTCGCTCTCTCCTCCTCTCTGTTTTCCATCAAATGAAAAGAGTTAAAGTTTGTGTATTTGCATCCTCAGGGCATATCGCAAGAATGTCCAACTTTTGAACAAGAGGACAATTGCGATAGCCATGTCTTCTGAACTTTGCTTGAATTGTGCCCCATATATTTGTGGCTAATTCTTTTTTTCTTCTTCTCAAACTTCTTGATTCTTTGTTCGTTCTTCAAGTGATTTCATTTCTATTCTCATTTTGTTGGCCTCACTTCTTCTGCCCGACTCGAAAAAAAAAAAATATTTAAATGTTGACTATTTGAATTTCCATCGCATGCAGGAACATTTTTCACTCACGTCCACTTTTCGTTTTTGGCATGAAATTTCCATTTTAAAACGAAAATTATTTTGAATAGCATGATTTTCTGGTGGTACTGGCAACTGTGATTACTATGGAATGTCAAAACGTGGCCAAAGCCACTATGACTTTTTCGCTTTTCTTCTTTTTTTTATATAAATATATCCCAAATCTTACGAATACGAGAGAGAGTTCGATATGGTAAAAACGAACAATAACATAACGGAAAACTTCAATAAAAAAAGCTTCTGTCTCTGCTTAACAATTGTATTATTATACAATTTCAAATGCTTTGTAATTTGATATAGAGTTTGGTATGGTACTTTTTTATATTTTTCGCTTAAAGCAAACCATTTCTCTCGCCGCCGCCCCTCTCGCTCTCTTTCTTCCTCTTTGGCGTTTGCTTTTATTTAGTGCCCAAAGAAACGAACATATTTATTTAACGGAAGAAACTCGACATTGGATTATTTCGTTTTGCATTTGGTGACATCTTCCATGGCCGTATAAATAGCGTGAAGGTTATTGCCATTGTTGAATTTCGTTACGCATAAAATTTGAGTGGAATTTTCTGTCGTTTTCTGTTCTCTTTTTTGCTTTTTCAGCATATGCAGTGTGCAAATATAGGCAGGCATACGACAGTCGCAAAATTTTATGGAAGTGCATTGAAACGGGGAACTAAATAAAATTAAAGCCACACTAAAATATTGGTATAATTCAACGCCACAAAAAATAAGGTCATTTTTATATGGACAATTTTTATATAGAACATGAATGAAGCGGTCGCAATTGAGAGGTTCAAACGATTCAAAAAAAATTCAAACGTGCTATGCACTGAATGAAGCCGAACACATGGAACTATTTTTGTCGTTGCTTCAAATGAAGTGAAGGAAGACGTGCACGGGCAACCAGTCGTGACCATATCAATTGGAATTTCCATTATGATAGTGACAAACAGAATTTAACGAAAAATAAAATCGCGCTAGATTCTTTTTCATTCTCTTCGTTGCGATGTCATTCTCAATTTGAGAAAAAAAATAGTTTTTTTTCTGTCTGCGTTGCCTCTGGCACTGTACTCTCTTTCGCTATCTTTAGCTTGTCCGTGCATTTCATTTACTTTTAAATTATACCATTTTTTTCGCCGTGCATATTATTCGGGAAATCGTTCCAATGAAACACCAAAAAGTCTTATCATTTTTATGCTTACTTTTTTTGTCTCTTGTTTCACAAGTTGCTTTCAGCAACATTTTCTGTGCGCATAGGAAGATACTTTTAATTTAAAATATTTCTTCATTTCATTCTTGACGGTTTTTTTTATCATTTTTTGTTGGAAAAGTTCTATTTTAGCTGTAAAGATTCACAAACTTAACTAACTAAAGTTTTCATTTTATCAACACTTTTTACCTCCAGTTTTTGATTAGCTAAATACTTTTACCTGAAAATAAAGACTTCGCGCGACATACACATATACATACAGACGGTGTGAAAAACTTTGCAAACCGAAAACTAGTACAGGCAAACACCTGGTCGCCTTTAAGTGGTAGGTGTGAACTTGATTTGAAGTTTTTTCGGCGAAAAAAATTATCAAGCATTATTTTTTATACAATTAAAGTGAATTGCACCAACTTCATTAATAAAACGAACTGAACGGACGTTTGATGTAAGCCACAAAAATACACTAACAATTACGAAATAATCCTAAGACACGCACACAAATAAAGAGAGAGAAGTCATATCGTCTCATATAAAAAAAAAAGAATTATCATGACTAAATTCAGCAGCAAAGTGAACGTCATTCAAAGATTGCTATCAAGGCATTATCTGAGCGCGTCGTTCTTGGTTTGAATGTTTTTGTCATTTTTTAGTTTGCCATTTTATTTAATTTGCGATTTTCTCATGGCATTTATACCGAAATGAATTTGTTAATTGTTCCATTGCTTTTGTTATATGTCGGATAGAGACGATGAAAGATTTCTGTGAATCGATAATAATTTTGAGTGCTGTTTTAATTGGAAGCCGAGTGAAAATAAGTAGTTTCCCAAATGTGAAAGCAGCAGCCGAAGCAGACATTAGCATTACCGTTCGTAATTTTGATTTTCTCTCTATGTCTCTTTGCAACATTTTAATTAAATTGCGCGCGATCCATTAAGACTCTAGTATGTCTCTCGCACATATGAACTAAATTGACTCTTTTGAACTTTTGATTTCTTTTATTAACTCTTCATATGCTTCGAGAACAAGCGCACTGCGAAGCACATTCAACAGTCAACAGCAAGCAAATATGATTTCTTTCCTATATTTGTGTGTTGAAGAAGAACTTTGGCGCCTTTGTTTTACCAACAACGAACTCGTACAATATCTTAAATCGCGTATCTTTGTATCTCTCATTCAATTTAATTCAGATAAATTTACAATGAGAACACATCAGCGAATATGGATATAACCCAAGAATATAAGCAGCAAACGAAAAAAGAAACAAGCAATATACGAAGTGCTTGATGTGTCTTTAAAAGTCAAAATTAAAAGTACTAAAAGCTTTTTATGGAACACTCAAATTGTGTACGCTCTCAGTTCATTCGGTGTCTTTTTTCCCACTTGCCGCCGCTTACCCCCTTCTCATTCAGACAAAATGTGAAGTATTCGTATCTGCCGTCAAAATTGCCGCGTTGAATTTAATATCAATATGAATTCACGTTATAATATATGTTCAAAACATGTCGATGTTAGTCAAGTCATCAGATGAGCAACCAAAACAACATTTCTTTCGCAACATTCCATTTGACAACGACAAAAATTTCATTCAAACAACTGCAACAACATACAGAGAAAAGAACTCGACTCTCATATAGCTCGTGATTCGATAGCATTTCATCAGCACCGAGAGATTAAAAGCACAACCGAATATGCGTTATTATATAATCCACTCTCACATAAGTACCATCTATATATATTAAATTTATTTTCGTTACCATTTTACTACCGCAAGTATTTTCCTCGATGAGCTATTAAAATAGATGCGGGTACGGTGCGGTATTGTGAAAATGTTTCAATCTTCTCTCTCTCTCTCTCTCTCTCTCTCTCTCTCTCTCTCTCTCTCTCTCTCTCTCTCTCTCTTTCTCTCTCATAGCATGTAATGTAGAATTTTGTGAACATTTTTTATGATTGACGAAAATACATTGTAAGGGAAAAAATTACGTCTAACACAATACGCTCTCATTTTAACTATATGAACATGCGGTAAATTGAAGTTAATAGAACATAAAACAAATATTGGCGTTGCTAAGAGCATTTTACTCGTTTGCTAATAAAATGAAAAGGAATAATTTCAATTGAGAACGGTGAACGTCAATTTTGTGTTGCGCATATAAGAGAAAATTGCCATTTTACTTAAAGAAGTTCAAAAATGGAAGAGAAAATGTACTGTTTCACTTACGATTTTAGTGCAACTCTTTTCATGTTTGCATTTTCTCTTTCAACTGATGAAGTTCATGAACCTTTTTTTAAATGTCGTTGTGGAAAAAAGGGCTAACATTGTGTATATGAGAAATAATCGTTTCGCATGTGCATTGTACAAAATAAAAACGATTAGAGGGAAAAACGCGTAAAACCAATGTGTTCAACATGACAGATTGCTGTGTAATGTCCAGTCGAATAATGTACTTTTTCGAATCGTTTAGTTAAGTTTCGATTTTGCTGTGAAAGCAATTGATGAATGGTCGCAAATGAAGGAGAATGACACATCAGAAAAAAAATACAACAATAACGCCCGAAATTGGGGCAGGAAAAAAAACAGCAAGTAAAATTGACAGATCATTACTACTGACTCACGCACTTCCATCAACTGACAACTAAATACAGTGCACAAACCGAATACACTCACACTGGCCATCGCACCCTTCGACAATTTACTCTCTCATACACAAGAGTCGCAATAACGAAGATGTGATTCGACGATGCTCTCTTGTCTCTTGTTACAGTTATTGGCAATACAATTTTCCAACCGAATACGTTCCTAAGTAGAATCGTTTCGGCATATCGTACTGTCATGCAACAACCGTTCCCGGTAAACAATTCGATAAACGAGAATGAGCGAGTGAGTGTGAGAAAGACCGAGAGTGAGAGAGAGAGAGCAAGAGTTCAGAGGTGAATGAAAACATAAGCAAATGGCATTACACCAAGTAGAAAAGCTTATTGTATTTAACATTTATACACTTTCCAATGGCTTTCTTTATTTTTACTTGAGGACATTCAAATGCGCATTTAGTCGGCCAATAATAGTAGAAGTTGCTTCGTTTCCTTCGTTCGTTCAAATTGGATTCATTGTAACTATGCTTATACTTATCGAAGAAAAAAACAGCAGTTTGCGAACGTTTCGCAATCGAAACAGTGCGAAAACAATCGTTATCGTAAATAAGTAGTTGAACATTGTCAATCTTGTGACCTGATGGAATCGTTTTGTGTGTATGCATGTATTTCATGACGGTGTTTGCTTCATTATTTGGTCGTTTATGAATATTTACTGCTGATTCGTCTCTATTATTCGGCAATAAATTATTAAACGTAAACATTTCGAGCTGTGCTCCGGTGTTTTAACGCGACGTGGTTAGATTGATCGTTTGCGTTGCCGCATGTCATTTTCATATTGCAAATAAAAGCTTTGTGAAAGTATTTACCCCAAGCAAATCATTGTCATGCAAAACATAAACATTTTAGCGATTTTGACATTGCCGACAAAAAGGACAAGAATGAATGCGAAACATATGGGTAGTGCATAGACCACGTTACGATGATACTGTGTTTCGTTTATTTTACAATAAGGTATAATTTCCATTAAAAGCTAACGAGTTTTATGATTACATTTCTCAAGCGATCCTCGTCATGCCGTGCCATTTCCACCATGTTTTTTCCAGTGTTGATGATCGTGAGCGCTTCGCACCCATTTTAGCGGCTCACCGTGTAACGTCAGTTTAAATAATTACATGAGTGTAGTGAAACCACTTTGTAACGTGTTGGTACTCAACAAAATGACTCTATTGGCATACGAAAGCAAATAGCTTCACAGATAATTACATATCACGTAATTCTCAAATAACATTCTCTCTCTTAGTGTGTCTAATAACGAGTATTAAATGTGTTGTTATATGTGCATTAACGCGCACAAACATATACAATTCTCCACGTTTTGGGACGCATTGAATCACAGGTAATTTTCTACACTTTGATGTGTAACACGTCATTTTCGTGCATTTCCCTTATTTTGATTTATTAGATCGTCTTGTCAAAAGACTGAGTTAATTTGAGTGATGAAAATGTTTGCTGTATGTTCTTTATTTGATTTAACGATGCAATTCAATTTCCTCTCGTTAATTAAATACATTTTCTCTCAATAAAATAAATTTGTTGAAATGCATTTAGCTCGATGCATTTCGTCATGACGATGCATATCAATTTCATCGTTGTTTTCATCTCGATACTTTTCACCGCTCGATAAATCTAATCACAACATTTTCTATCAGAGAGGGAAAAAAAAGTTTGAACGCAATCTATTCGATTGAACAAATGAAATAGAGGGAGAAAATTTTTGCGAAATCAAATCTTCTATGGAAATCAGTTTGAATGTAATTCGCAATGAAAGCAAAAAAAAAAATAAACTACAACAGTAATGGCAGCGGCGCGGCAATACCGACCTCCAGCACCATTTTACATGGAAAAACAATAAAATAAAATGCAAATGAATGTGGCAAACATCCACATATGGGACGGGAGACGGAGAGGTCATGGTTTAGATGGAGCTGTATATGGCAAATAAAAGTAAATTAAGCTTTCAAAGGATTAAAAATTTGTACACAGATACAAATATCCAGAGGAGAAACAACGAACAAAAAAAAATTTGAAACGAAACAGTAAAATAAACAAAACTAACAGAAACACGAGAAGAAAAACAAGCATCGAGAACTGAATAGAGAAAAAAAAATAACAGCAACGCACACAAACAACAAAATCACAAACTTTCAATCAACCAGCTCAGATTCATGTGTATAGAGTGCTTTCGAGCGCACTTTGAATGAGCGCGAAGATACGTGAGAGGCAGTTAAAAATGCTCGACAAAACCATTCGAGAACGAAACAAAATATATACGGAAAACCCTTTAACAACTTTTTCGAATTGAATAGATTTTTATCCGATTTATGGATGTAATGTGTCTATCGTTGAGTTCACTTGTTCAACCATTTCAACGAGAGAAAGAGAAGATATGTTGTTATGTGTGTATGTGCGCGTTCGCTGTTCACCCAATTCAATCGAAAGCGTTTCCACCAGCCTTTCCGATTGTGTTTCCAAAACCATTACATTCTCTCGATGTTTTTGTTTTCTCTTTTTTCCTTCTCTCGCTCTGTCGAGTTGTTGCTTTGCAAAATCTATAAATATTTCCTCACTTTTACCACACATATAAACCTATAGCTGGAAAATAAAAGGCAGGAGAATGTAGCATGAAGGAAGAGTATGTGCCGCAATAATTTCTATTCGGTTCAAAAACGTTCATTCCAAACCATTCAGTTTTGTGCAATAAAAATAAATTTTCGTAAAGAAAGCACTCAAAACAAAAACCGTAACAAAAATATGTAATATTCTCGGTAACAATTTTTGGAAACTGAAAATCGTGGAACCGAAAGGAGACAGAGAAAAGACGCCATAATCTCTTGCACCAGCGAAAAACAATGAATCGAACACAGAGCAGCGTGTGTAGCGAGAGAGAAAAATGAAGCGGCAATGAAAAAAAACATGCCAACAAAAAATGAAGCGCGGCTCCGATGAGAAAAACCAATACGGAAAAGAACACCGAGAACAACCATGCGGAAAAACGGCGATGCGAGAACGTTTGATTCTAAGCCCATTTACAATTTATGAAATCATAACTTTTTTTCAATGTTTTCCTCTTTTTTTCGAAACCAACTAACAAAGCCTAATATCTTGTTGGGTTTCATGCATTTTTACCATCAAAATGGTAACTGCAGCAACTCAAACTCTTACTACCAATTTTTCATTTACTTGCAAATAATAAAAAAAAAATATCCAACAACCGGAATTAGTAAAGTATATGAGAATGACGAAGAAAAGAGATAAACACGACATAAATGGGAAATGAACGAGCGGGCAGGATTTTAGAGGATTGATCCAAACAAATGTTTCTATTCATTTTAAAATGTCCGTTGGGGTTTTTTCTAACAGGTCATTTCGTCTTTCTGTTCGGATTTAGATTGCAAATGGTCAAGTTAGATCTTCAAAGAATCTTGGCAAAACATTATTATACCTAAAATGCTTCGTAATATCGAGTAACATTTCATATTGGATTGTGTGGCTTGTACGAACAACAACAACAATAAAAAATATTATGCACATTGTTTGCATAACTACCACTGCAGTTAGATCGTTGTTATTTTCGTTTTTGTGAGAGCCATTACAGTGTGGCTGTGTTTTTCACATTATTATTTTTTTTCGAGTAGTAAATTTCTCTATAAATACATGCATTTTTCTTTGAATTGCATTTGCATTTTCCCACACAAGCTTACATCACACAGATCTTTTCAGAAATCATAACAAATCTCCAAACGGGTATTCGAACGTGAAGGCAAACAAACGCAAAAAGCCACTCATGTGCACATTCCACACACAGCTTTTCACAGAAAAGCTTTTAATTAAGCCTTTTGTCGTAATAAAATGCTACGATGATGTTGCTGCTGCTGTTACTGCGAATATAGTGAACGTGGTAATTGGCAATTATGTTTAAAAAAAAAAAATGAAAACAAAAACATTTTCCGCTCAAAGACTTAACCTAATCACATTATGTAATTCACCATTCATTTGCTGTGGCGTTGATTTTATAACAAACCTCGACCACTGAATATGTTATGTTCACTACATTTGCACCGTAATGTTAAATGGTTGTCTCGTTCTGATATTCGATCTCATTGGGAATGTCTTAATCATTTTATAAAATCCGAATGGAAAATGGTTGCTGTCAATTAAAATTTATGGATGGAAAACCATAAAGTGTGAATGTCAGAAAGTATGAGACTATGAAGTGCATTTAATGTAATGGCAAAACCAATCAATGGCTGTGTATCAAAACATGCTATATATGTGTGGCATTGCTAAAGCACCCTTAGGGAATAGGTAAGCATTGGAAATGAGATAATTGCACTTTGAGAGTCGACGAACAATGTCATTCATTCTGATTGGGTTCAGGACATGTTTCAATGAATTTCACAATACTGAACTAAAATGCGTGTTTCATTTTAAGACGGTTCAATAAACTGTAATCCGAATTTCTTAACGCGAATACAGTCAAATGCATCAGCGGGCACGTACACAAACAAAAATGTTCTGTTTATATTCTGTTTTGTGTACAACGGTGTATTACAACAATTTATTTCTATTTTGACTTTTGTCCTCTTTTCGTGCGTTGCCCTTCGGTTTTCCCATCTTTTCACCATTTTATTTCAAACACATAGCACATTATATCTCCTGTGTATCTCAGTTTTGTGACGTTCCATGAAAAAAAAAAATACGGGATAAAACGAAGACAGCATTGTCGTTTAGTTTTTTTTTGTGCGAAATGAAAAGATGAAAATTTCATTGTAATGGCGTGAACAAATCGACATTCTGCTACAAATAATTGTTTGATTTTTCTGAATTCAAACATTGATTTGACGTGAACGTTAGTGTTCTCTCCTTGAATTTCTCCCTCTCTATTTTCTAAAAGATGACTGAATAGAGAAAATCAAACATTGAACGACTATTTTTCCCATCTCAATTGAAAATTGATGTTCATTGTAAAATGCATGAAGTGATCGAATTGAAAATTCGGATTTCGTTAGGTGAACTGCATTAAGAAATTCGAAACCAGGAAAATTTAATCAACACTTTTACGTTTTCGTCTTAATTAGAAATCTGCACGATAAATACGAACATTGTTTGCACGAAAGCGAACGTGTATTAACTGACAAGTGTGTTTGTTTCGTGTACATCGTTATGCACTAGGCATGAATAACACAAACACATTCGTGAGCGCATACATAACTAAAGCGACATACGAGACAAAGATTTGACATTGTTCTGGCGAGCGAATTGAAGAAAATGTGTTCATTTATGAAAAACTTTTTTATGGATGCAACGTGCAATTACTGTTGCTGACAATGTTTGAGCTGCTGTTTCTATTGCTGCTTCTGCCACGCTATCATTGCCACGCTGAGTAAACAAAAGTCAAAGTCCAAACCAGAAGTTTCGACATGTACATGTTTTCAATGGATATTGGTATATTTTATGAGAAACTTGCTTTGAAGTGAAACATAAACGCCAATGAGCAGCATTTGAACGGTTTGAGGGTATATAAAAACGGCCGGAGCAGTGATAATGTAGTGGTTAATATGTTTATTTTGCGATGGGACAACTGCTACAAAACTCAAAACACATACATATACACAAAAAAAGAAACTGACTTGATTACAAACTTTTCGTCGAAGAATATTGAGCTCGGATTTTAACAATGGATTAGAATTCGGTATTTTCTACTAAATTAAGTTACATGATTCGAATCGCGCCGTTGTTGATGTTGCATTGTTCTGATTCAATCAGTTGACGATGGTGGTGAGAGAATGAGCGAGGGACGAGGGGACCGGGTGTAAGCAAAAACTCACCAATAACAAGAGAAGAAAGAAAACAATTTTAAAACAAACACAATCTTATGCGCTCTGCACTCACGCTCGTAAATTCATGTACATTTATTTGGATTTCATAGAGCATGGATAGACATGTCTTAAGACATTTTAAGCAGAAGTAGGATGCTTGTTTCACGAATTCTACGCTGTGTGTGTGTGTGTAGCAATTTATTTATCACAAACACAAAAAGCACCCATACATATCCACGAAACTCGACAAAATTGAAATAGACGATTGTCTTACTTTCTATCTTTCTCGCTTACTCTCGTTCAAAATATTCTATGAAGAATTAGTGTAGATTTTGATGGCAAAAAAGGGAAAACACATTTTTAATGATTATAGTTTTGTGTCTTAAGAGAAGCAGTGTCATCAGTACGTGTGGTCGTTGTGTATGGATACATTTCTGCAAAGGGTATGGGCGGGCGGCGAGAGTACCAAGCATGGAAACATACAAGAATATTTTAAAAGCAATTCGGTTGAAAAAGCAAGTAAGAAAGCCGAATGTGTATGTCGAAAATATGTTGGTTTGCATTTCTTTGGTTTGTCTTTGTTTTCGTCGTAATCGTCGTCATTCAACGCGACACACACAGGCTGAAGAACAATATAGCACAATGTAACAAAAAAACTTCGGAAAAGACTGTAATCGCAAGTACTTTCGTGTCATTCATCTTCGTGATTTCAGATTGTTGAAAGTGTAGCAAATAACAGTAGAGTAGCCGAAAATCCATCATATAATTCGATTTGAATTCGTATACATGCCGAAAAAAACAGCAGCAGCAGCAACAACAACATTAACTCACTCTTTGGATAACAGCTCATGTTTGCATTTGTTACCATATACGCACAAATGAAAAAGTTATATCAGAGACAAACAGGCAAAAAAGCTTTCAGAATTGACGTTTACACATTTGTGCCAAGATAAAATACATTTTTGGATGGAGTTGATATTGGCAAACTTTAACTTTGTTCAAAGTAAAACATGCTTGTCGACGTCGTATACGCGTATCATGGCTTACCCTTCGCGTTCATCTGAATGAACATTTTGAATTGTTGGACTTTCCATGGAAATATTTTAGTTCGTATGAAGTCAGTAGCATTATTCAAATACTTAACATTTTATTCATTGCGTTTATGAATGTTTGGAGCGGTTAGGAAAATTCATATACATTCACATTGATGCACACACACATTTACTTTGTGAAAATGAAATATCAAACAGGGCTCACTTAAAAGGTTTATCAAAGTGGTTTTACCTTTTCAACAATACAAGCATATACAAGCTCTTCAATTTGACAGTTATTGATGCCGAAATATATACTCTTTTTTGTTTTAATCTTCAGTCTGCACACCTTTTACATTTCATGAAGTCATGAAGAAATTGATAGTCGTTTCGCAGATGCAAACTTTGTCGAAAACATAAAATTCATGAATGATTTTTACTACGGATAACTTTGGCAAGAATTATTCACAAGTATTTCACCCTTAAAACGTATGATGTGCACGAAGAATTTCTCTGACATCAAGAGCTCTTGTGCTCGATGAATTTATCTTAATTTTAACCGATTGCATTTTTAACGAAACACCCAAATGTTCAACATTATTGGCATAATATACGTATTCCAGCGGATGCTCATTTGATTGAAGCAAAAGATGTTTCGTTTCATCTAACGGAAACAGCTAATTATTTATGTATTCGAATTGGGAATTTTTTTATATGATTAAATATGCATTTTCTCTTAGCAACCGAATCGAACAGTGTTGTAAATATGAATGTGCATTTTAGCAGCAATCAATTTGAATGTGAAATAGTTAAACATATTGAATACATTAGAATTGAATATTATAAATACCTGTATTATAGCTGCTGGTCCTGCATTGAGGCCAGACATAAGAAAATCATCTGGATCACTTTCGTATGGTGGCTCATCATACCAATGGCCATGGTGTGGTCGCATTGATCCTCTGGCTGCATCATCATACATGTACGTATCGTCTGTAACAATATCAGATGAAATGAGAATCTCAGTTTAAATTCCTGCACATGAAATATAAATCTTCAATTTTCTATTTTAAATTTGTTATTTGTGTTTTGCAACATTTACATTGCCACCCTGCCATTTGTACTGTAAATGAATATTTGTGTGAAGGAAACATTGTAAAGCTAGGTAAATATATTTAAACGATTGGCTGGTTTGAAGTCGTTTCGAATCGAAATTCTCGAACGGTTGCAGTGTGAATAATACATTTTAGTGAAGTTTTATTGTATATTTGGGATCGGTCGATAATTTATGCATTTATTTTACTCTTCTTTAAGTGTATTTTAGCTCTTTCGCTCTCAATCTATATATCTAATTTTGTTGCTACAAAGCCAGTCAACAAATTAATGTTTGTTGTTCACTTGCTTTTCCATCTGGATAACCTATAATGCTCCTCTCACTTATGAATCGGTGTGTCTGGATGTGTCGGTGCATGTGTGGTGCACAAAACTTTCACCTATAATTTTGTGATGTGCTCTCCGTAAATCCAAAGCAAAACATTGCAATAACATGATGGTTACGCGTTGGCTATGAATATTGCAATTTCAGAGGTACTACGAAACAATACGGTTTCAATCTGTTATCAGACTGAATTGAAGAACAAATGTCTGGGTTTCGACGAATTAAAGCCAAGTGTGAAAATAACATATCAAATGCAATACAAAGCTCACTGGATTATTATCACCGTATGTCTATTAAAATAGACAGAGTTTAGTGTTTATGATAAGCTTTTCGTTTACCATCTATTTTGATTTCCTTTTAACACCTTCCAGAACAGGCCAAACATAAATTTCCATTATGATTATAAATGGCATCTAGTGCCAGAGAGACAGAGAGAACGGAGTAAATTATTTTATACATTTTCCGGACTTGCAAGTATTATTTCTTGCATCAGACTTTCACTCGTACACACATCACCCTTGGTGTTACTTGGCAACCATTTGTCTACTAGCCGCAAACTATATATTGCTGTTGCTGCTGCTGATTTTGTTGAGTTTTAGAATGCTGTATGTTTTGCTGTTTCAAACATATCATTTGACACCATAAAGTATTAAAAGGACATTAAAATATTCTCTTACGAATATTTTGAGGTGTTTAAATGTGTGTGTACGCGCAGAGAAATATCAGAGTATAATCGACCGGGTTAAATTTCTATGAACTGTTTCACGTGGTTGTGTGTGTGTTTGGGATAGATTTTCATTTTATGTAGTAGTACGTGCGGTGCACAACTTTTAAATTAACTGCATTGCGTATCCATTACTTGCACAATGAACATTGAAAGCGTTGTTCATCGGTATGTCAGCACAAGAAAGATGCCGTTCTCAAGCACTGCACACAAAGTGTTAAACAGACTTTTCGCATCGAATCAACTTCTATTCGGAGTTTTTTGGCAGATATAATTTATTGAACATCGGAAGTTCAGCATTGTTTTTTCCACTTGCTGCCGTTCACCGTGTACAAAGCACGGAAGATTATAAAATTTATTGGCTTTCTAACGGATGAAAGCATACAAGTTTGAACTCTGATCACATCGATCTTTTTCGTGTAGTTATTCTTTATTCGACATGTTCTGGTGCGAACATCCGGATCGATATTCGGCACGCTATTGTAATTCCCGAATAATTATGGGAATTTAATGAACTTAATCGAATATTGCATCAGTATTTTATCATGGAATTTAAGTTGAAAAACTGAAAATTGGCTGATGTTCACCCTTCTTTGCTCTGCTTCCTCTCTATCTCAATCTCACGCTTGCTCGTTTACATTCACCAATCTATTATCATTAATTCCAAAGGTCTTTTTGTTCGGTTGGGGAAAATAATGCAAATTGTTTGTATGAAGCTACACGGTGGCAAAAAAAAACACATACAGCACTGACGAGGAAATAATTTGAAGATATGTACTTTGATGTTGTGAACGAGAGGGAAAAAAAATCTTCATCACAAATGAATTTTTATGTGTAAGCCATAAATGTAGTACAGTTTGTTAATTTTTATTTCATTTCAAGTGTGTGCACATTTTTTTCTTTGCAAATAAAAACGAAAACCAAATTGGAAATATGAAAACCGTAATTTGTTGGTCAGTATAACGAGAATTTCTTTTTTTATTAACGATAATGCATTTCCGGATATAATAAATGTTTGTTTCATAAATGGATAAAATGGTTTCAAAAAGAGTTTGTTAATATGTTGATAGCGTTTGACTCTCTATATATATTTTTAAATTCAAAAGAGTGCGAAAGAGGGGAGGAGAATGAAAAGCGAAATCGAAAGCGAAAAAAATATACTATGCGGGTAATATACAACATATATGAAAGTCAAACAAATGCTAAACTTTTCTTTGATTCAGGTTGGTTATGCTCGTCAGCCAATAACACTTTGTCGAAATTAAATTAGAGCATTAAAAACTCTAATGCATTTAAACGAAATGCGAACGCCAAATGCGAATGAATTATATGTGCACATCAGCGTATACACAAAATGCAAACAAAACTCGCTTGATTCAATGGCAAATGATAAATAAAAATTCATGTGGCCAAAGACTTAAACCGCATTTTCATATTTTCCATCCAATTTTTTTCCTTTTCGAAGCGTTCAAAGGTGGGTAAAAAGCGAATGTGTTGAAATGTATCTTTTTCTGTGTACAGTAGTGTATTTTGCATTATGCCATATAATGAGGATTAAATTAAATTTATTTGAATGGAATTACGGATGAAAAAAAAACACCGACGACGAATTCCTGAGGAATTCACAAATACAGTACGATACAAGTACACCGAATACAACCTGGTATTTGCTGTTATCTTCTATTTATAGCTGACACTGAGTGAGAGTAATGTGTATATTAACACATGTTTCCGACAACAAATTCATTTTCAGGCTGTATCAACCGATGAATGTAAACTCTGAGCAAAGAAAGAAAGACTCACACCAATTAAATTCATTTCCTTTCCTGCCATGACACAACAAAAGAAATGAAAGCTGAGAAACGCGGTTCTTTTTTCGCTCTTTTTAAATTGATAATTCAAAAAGATGGTTTTCGCTATATATGTATGAATTAGGTGCTTGTTTGCTTATCAGTATAGCATATGCTGCAGTCGAGGAGAGTGGAAGAATGAGAGAAAAAGAGGAAAATCCAAAATTTCATCTGAAAAGCTTGTTAAAATTAAGTTCAAAATTGGATGTCAAGAGTAAAATATTTTACGATGCAATTAAAATAAATAAATTATAATCCTCAGTTGGTGCTTAGCTTATAAATGAATAAGAAAATGTAAATACTGCTTAATTAGTTGCTAAAAACGATGCGATTTTGCACAAATTTGTGGTTTTTCTCAGCGCAAACCGTGCAGCGCATTTGGAACGAAAAGAGTTTTCAAACAATTTCATAGCCTAAAAGATAAATATGCACTTTATATAAATTAATCCCGGCTATTTGGTGACGAGCAATGGCCACGTTTCGTCTTCGTTCCGAACGCTTTGCTTTGACTTTGGCCCCCCAAACAAAACTAGTTTATTTATAATCGGCTTTTGCTGCAGCAACAGCAGCAGTTGTAGTGGTAGTGGTATCGTTCAAGTGAATCTGTGTTCCGTACAGAAAGAGTATTTCCGGTTCTTGTTCATTATAAATAATTAGTCGGTGCTTATGCTTACAATATTCAAGTTGATGCAAACAAAACTATACCTCTTGGCTCTGACCAAGTTTCTGTAGCGCATTCGAGAAGCTTATGGAAATTGCTTCATAATTTGGAAAAGGATGGCGAGAGAGAGAGATGAGGAATTAGTGGAGCATTTGAAAAGAGCGGCTAATTTTTAAGTTTTGAATTATATGGACATTGAAATTGCCCGTCGAGTTGGAATATCGTCTCAAAATACATGAAATTATTTACACATGCATACACCGTCAACAACTTCCATCTAATATCTGTTCTCAATTCAAATGAATTATTTAAAAGAACTAATGTCGGATTTTGCCTGCTGACATATAAAATGTTATTCCATATTTGGAACATTTAAGAAATGAACAAGTTCAAATCCCTTCTTTATATGGTTTTCTTTTATGCTTGTTTATATTGTTACTGTATGAATTTGAATCCATTTTTTACATAAAGTGCTTTGCCAAAATGGTTTATTGTTTTGCTTGTATGTATAAGGGAGAAAAGTATCACAATCTTTGGTTACACAATCAAAATCAAAAGTCTAGACCATTTTGCCAGCCACGTCAAATTTGAAAGAGAATGAATAAAAAATAAACTAAATCGGATCAAGCGATGACAGATGCATTTTTCAGGTTTACTTTGTCGCTTTTTTCGATACAGCTTGGGGGTTTCATGTAACATAATCACATTTATCGCTCAAGCCAAAGTATCCAATGTCATTCATGTGTAGATATGTTGACTCTTTTCAACGAAACACACTTCAAATACCGATAAGAGCTCCAATAATTTAATGGATTTTTTTTTTGTTTTTCCTTTGCAACAATCGTTTCAATTCAGTGATCAATTGATACGGAGTATAAAAAAATGTGATGCTCTTTATTCTGGTATGAAAGAAAATCCGTAAACTTCATCTTTGATTTCAAAACAAATTTCTCCAAATCTCTCACTCCAATGTGTAACCCAGTCAAGTGTGATTCGTATCAATGGTTTGCAAGCATCGTCTTCTTTATTATTGAAGACGTTGCTGTGTTTAATTTTCTGCTTCGCAAACAGAATCACTCAATTGCTATTAGAGTATGTTTTATTTATTTACCAATTTACGAATTTTACATTGTCGGCATAAATAAAATATACTTAAAATATTATATGCGAAATATATACACGTTTGTCAATGTTAGTGTACCTAATAGATACTGCCTATAGAAGAAGAAAAACTACAAAATACACAGAAGTAACACCTAAGATTTTTGCATTATTAAAAAAAAGGCTAATTTTCATCTGCAAACTCAACAAAAACGGTGTTATTATTCACGGCAAAAAATCGCCTGATTATTTCTTGTTTATAAGCAAATTGCAATAAGCTTAAAAAGCACCTTCTTTTCATTATTGTTGAAGATAACAATTCACGGAATGTTGCTTTGTACTTCGTACTTTTGAATGCTAAACGGTCTCAATCCAATTTTTTCCAAGTGTTCTTGGAAACTACAAAAATTAAAAGTGGAAAACAGTGTAGCTTAATAAAAAGAAGAAACTTTATCATTTGAGTGCATTTAATTTGGCTCTTCAGGGAAATGCGTTCATGAAATATTTTCTCTTTTGTTTTTTTATCTCGATTCCACAATGCGAATAGAAGCTTATTCTTTTCGCTTATTCTTCCCAAGTTAACAATAAATTAATGAAAAAGTATGGTGTTTTTAAATCAATGCCGTTTCTCGCGGATAAATCCGTTTCGGAACTGGAATAAGTATAGCCGTTAAATGCACATGGATTCATTTTTTTTGTTCTCGCCTCCCCCGGTTTGCACCTGGAAAATATGCGTTGCATCGGAAATATTTATTACAGCATTTAAAAATGTGTCCATTTTATTGTGTGGCCATCCGAGCTGCATCCTGCGTGCTTGCAACGGGAAATGGACTCTTGCAATTTCATTAAATTGAAAAATACGTTTTTGCTGATTAATCACAGTGTCCACGTTGTTTTATAATTATTTTCTACTTCCCGTCTGGCAGTTCATAATTGACACAATAAAAATATCACTTTCATGATGTTGAAAATGTATTTCATATCTATGATACCGCTACATTTGATTATGTATTTTGCGAAAGCTTGAAATAACTCATTTGCCAAATTACGCTCAAATAATAACCTAAAGTATTGTGTAATAGACTTGGGGAACAAGAGATCATATGTTGAATTTAATCAAAAACCAGATTTTAAACTAAAAACTCTACGGAATAGAGTAGCTTTGAATAAAAATCGATATCGTTACGTTGACATTCACATGATAATTTTTTTTTAAATCCAATGTAATCTCGTTGCTTCCCGGTGTTTTTTTTTGTTCGCATCAGAGAAATAACTGTTTGCATTTTAAACTATTTTTGATCATGTTTAAATTCCCATAGATTTTTTGCCGTGCTGTGTAATTCGCTTCCGGAGCTGACTATGAATTGAGCTTGGTATTACAAGACCCATCGTGGTTGATCCACAGCAATGCTATCAATGCTATACTGCATACAATTAATTATTCAATCAGTTTATTATTTCACTTTTTCGTGCGCGTAAACATTTTCTGCTCGTCATGTTCAATGCTGCCTTTTTTTGTATTTTTGGTTTTTCGCTTCGTTCATGCCAGACTATTTTTGTGTAATTGCCATTTTGCATAGTCAAGAACAAACATCTCCTGCTGTCCCAAATTAATTTTGCATTAAAAATGAATAGACGCGCTCACGATACAAATAAAATTGAGTGTTTGTGTGCGCGCAATCGCTCATGCAAAATATATATATGTATATATATTGTAAATGTTAATGCCACAATTTGCTTATTTCGAGGTTTTAAATGCACAAACAATATATAGATTAGCTGACAGCTTCAGAGCAAATGAGAGTGCAAAAGTGGCGGGTGCAAATGAGAGAGAATGTAACATTCAACGAAAACTCCTGATAAAAATCACAATTGACGAGAAAATAAATCACCAAATTATTGTTGATAATTATTTGAAAGTTCACCATTGTGTTAAAAACCAATCTAAAAACAGTGCTTCAAAAAGTAATTTTCGATGATCTGATAAATAATATTCATGTGCATTCTATGACTGTCATTTCATGCACATTTTTAATGGTTTTTGTGTTATTTTTTTTTCATCAAGTGACTCTCACTCTCTCTTTGGCCGACAGTATCATTAGTGTTCATTTCGGTATGTGAATTCATGCAAACAAATTAAGCCTAAAAATTGATGTTTTGTGGCACACATAATTATATCATTTTATAAATTAATGCCAGAGGCACAGACACATCACACAAATAAAACGCATTTAATACAATATTAATTGCAATGTGATTACAACAAATAGTTGCATGCCAAACAAAATGGCTTAGCCAGCCAAAATTGATATTATTCATCTAATGTTGTTTATTCCAAATGTGTTTTATCGATTTTGTCTGCATACTAATATGATTTCACGAACAATTAGGCATCAATTTTCTTTTATGCATTTAATGATGGGTATATTGTTCATCACCGGTGTGCAAGTGGAAAAATTTTCGTTGCGCATTGTTATCGAAATAACAAATCTTTGAAAATTGTCAACACGAATGAAACCGTGAAGAAATTTTCATTGAAATAAACTTTTTATCTTTCCATTGAATGCATTCAATGAGTTCTCTTTTTGAGTTCTCTTCAAAAATGTTGAAGGATAAGAAAATGCTATTTTTTTCTCTGCAAGGCCAAAACTTTTCATGTAATCTATCTTTTATGGCACAAAAGTCGTAAAAACAAAGAAACGCCATTCATGTAAGGAGCAAAATAAAAGAGAAACGTTTGATTTTGTAATACAATTTCTGTTCGCTATTATCGTGGGAAATTGAAGATGTGGGCAAAACCATTTTTTTTTGTTCCGTTCATACAATTGTAATCATTTTATTAGATATTTTTAAGGTACAATCGTAAATTTCAAATGAATGTTTTCAAAGGGTCCAAGTTTTATTACAATTTCTTCTTCTTTTTTTATTTTAGTCACAATCATACAAGGTGGTTTCGGATTTGAATTATATATGACTCAACGAACAAATCCTCTTTCTCGTTAAAATTTCCAAATGAATGGCCAAGTAAAATTACAATTCAAATGTTTTAGATTTGAAAATGTCATGAAAATGGTAATGTTTAAAAGAATACGAAAGTCGCCCCAAAGTCGTTGATTTGAATTATGATTTCGAATTGCCTGGCGCAATTCTTGCAAACGTTAATATCAATAAAAAAAGAGAAAAGAATATGTCCAGAAAAAAGATGTAATTTGTTGTTTCAAAGATTTGATCTAAGCTATTTCACATTTTCTAAAACATTGAACTTGTTGATTTTATCTATGAAACTTTCTTTTACGGTGCAATTTCATTTTACTCATACGGCACAGCAGTGAAATGTAACGAAATTCGATTTGTAGATTTGTCTAGATTTGTTTACTTAACAATTTTGTAAACTATATTGAGCAGTGAACAGACTTGGGCTATCAAAAACTGGCCCGCCGAGAACTGTCTGCTTTATTTGCCATCACTTTTAGTAATATTAAACAGAAGCATTGCTGCACCGGAAATGAAATCGAAATTGCTTCTGTAATGTAATTATGTCGGCAGAATTTTAATGTTTTTCGACATTAGAAGTCATATGATAAACAAAAGGCGAATAAGATGGTACACCTCTTGGTATAGAACATTGAAATTAAAGCCACGTATTGGTGAACAAATAATCATGAAGCTACACGCCATTATTACAGTGCACCTATATGCTCTTCTATCTTACTTGTCGATTTTGTTAAATGTTGTGTAAGAAAAAAACTTTTACTCGGGGAGATGTCAAAAAGTTTCGACTGATTGCTCCATTTAATAGTGTTTCATGCGCTTCTTATTTAATGCACATGTAAGCCAGATAGAAATCAATGTATTTTATTGAAATTGTGCGAAAGTTAAAAATTGACGAAACTTAATTTTAGTTTTTTTTTCTCTCTCTCTCTTCTCTGCTCTCTATCGCAAAGCATTTTATTTTCGAAATACGAAATAAAGATTCATCCAAAATAAAACGAGTTCAAAAGCAAAATGAGCACAGAAAAAAGTATTATAAAACTTTTTCCACCAACTATAGATAGAGAAAAAGAAAACTAAGTGCGATTCATCCGTTTCTTGTAAAGAGTTTGAGTTGCTTTCCTGATAACTCTATCAGTCCGTTGATGGGTAAAATGAAAGGAACGGAAATGCCCATATTATTTGAGTAGAAGACCACTTTTCGGTCGGAAAAGTTATCGTATATTGAACGTGGCCAGATAAAGTGTGAGAGAGAGAAAACGGCATTAAACGTAATATCTTTCGTCAACTTTTAATAGCGATGTAATATTGCGATGTGGCAAAAAACCAATTTTCGGTTTTTAGTTAGAATCGGTTGCGTCTTTCTAAATTGGTTCGGATCGTTGGTTTCACTTTTTTCCCAATGCTTATTTATCGTTCGCCTAATTTTTAATGGCGTAGCTTCTCTTGGGTGAAAAACAATCTCAACACAAGCGCAGTGGGCGAATTGGAAAACGGATTATAACTTGCTTTCAAAGTTATAGTGATTGGTTTTGTGAAAACTTGAAAATTTTTCATTTTCAATTTCAAATTAAAAGCCATCATAACGGTTTTCCTATTATAGTTGAATTCAAAGCCATCGGACTTTTTTCCGATCAAAATCATTGTTGAGGCGATTTGTGTAAATTTTTTGAATTAAATTCCCATATTTTGGCAGTACATAATATAGTAACAAATTCAGTTGAACTTTCGAAACCAAATTTCTCAGAAAAAAAAGTAAAGAAAATGAATGATTCAATTTCAATCAATGGCTGTGAAAAACTCTTAGCTTCAAATATTAAGTAAGTAACATCGTTTGCCAATAAAAATGAAACAAAAACAAAGAAAAAAAATGTCACAAATGGGACTCTCTAAACTGTGTAAATGTCGCAGTTACAAATCCACTCAGAAAATGGTGATGCGAGCAGTCACATTTCGCTGTACATGTGCATTGAGTATGTGTGTTTGTGAGCTAATTTGGTTTTCTCGTCATATTTCATTGTTAGCAGCGGGGTATACACCACTCGATATGGAGACAAATTGAAGACATAAAAGGTCTGATTTGAGTGTTATACTGGTATGAATAAATTTGAAATGGCAAGATTTGGTAGGTTGACTTGTCGCTATGAAGTGTAACGTATATGTTCCATTCACAAGTATTGCTTGTTTCACTTTTTTTATTGGATCGATTCCAAGAAGCGACTAATGCTAAGCGATTGGGATTGTGGATGATTATATTAATGATGCAATGTGATCAGCTAAGCTTTGTCGCTGTAACTGTCGTCATTGTCACTCCATCGTTAGGATAGTAATTTTCAAATTGTTGAGCGAAATTTTTCTCTTTTGCCACGACTAAAAATCCCGATTTTGCATAAAATATAGTGTCAAAATCGACATTTTACGAAAAATGTCGAGGTAGTTTGGTAGCTCTCTCTTTCTGTGCACGAATAATGGAGACTCAATGGCTCAATATTTCGATAGCGGCACGTGTGCAATGTCATCCTCATTCGATACGCGCATATGGAAGAAGTAATCAATGTCAATGCAATTTGTTATTGTCACATCATTTAGAGAACGACCCATAATATCGAACACGAGAAAGAGAGATAGAGAGTATGACGCGAACGAAGCAATCACACTCCGATAGAATGTGCTACGAATTCAAGCTTTACAATGAAAAATTGAGCATGCAGTGAATCCGTTGCGGTGAAGTGGAGTATGAATAATAATAAGTGTCGTTTTGTTAGTTTCCACCGTACACTCCGAATCGTTGGCTATTGTTATTTTTTTTCGATGCCAATTTTGTATTTATTAGTCACCATTGCCGCTGCTGTTATTGTGGCGAATTTGATGAAAAACGACGACACCGAGAAAAATCGAACTCAACACACAAATGTAGTAGACACGAACGTGAACTGCATCCGAAATCACAAATTTTTTGAACAGACACACACACACATATTAATGAAGTGGCAGTCAAAGTCTGAAAAAAAGTTTTTCTGCATGTAGCCAAAGATTTAAATCGTGGAACGTTCACTATTCGTTTTGACTTTTATTTAGTTGAAGTTTGCGCTTCGAATTTTTTTTCTTCTTTAGTCTCTCGGTTGAAGAAGTTTTTTATTCACGTTTTCACCGCTAAAATCGATTGATTTCGATTTGATGGTTTATCTTGTAAAGTTTCTACATCCAAAATGTATTGTGTATGCATTTGCTTACCTGTTCTTCCGTCGCGACTAAGCTGCAACAATCCTTGACGAATATCCCGCAAAATCTAAAATAATTATTTATAAAAGGGAGTAAGCAAGTGATTATTAGTTTTAAAACCGACAGTAAGACATGCAGCTGCACCGCTACACGTTCAAATGCGTTCGAAATGATCACAATGGTTCACATTCGGCACAAAGTTATTTATTGCAAAATCATTGTCGTCAAACTTTTCAAATTAACAACAATGATTTTCACATTTTCATTCGTTTTCTCACTTGAATTATCATCATCTCTGACCGAAAAAAAAACGTCGATGGAAAACAGTTGGATTCGTGCCCGAACATTTACTATGCGGAACTGTTCACACACAATGAGTTGTCGTTCACAATAATAATTTGTTTCGAATTCTATGAAATGGAAATGCGAGTTTTGCAATTTTATTCTTGTGTTTAATTTGTAGTTTGCTGTTGTTTAATGTGAAATCGGCAACGATTCATTTGGAAAATGCAAGTGATATTTGTGAGCTCCATAGTATACCGTCGGTTTGCGTTTCATTCAAGTTCAATCAATTTTTTAATTGAAAATCGTGCGCTCCATCGACAAATTTTCATTTTTAATGTGTGAAATTCATTTTTGCAAAAGTGACAGACAGTGAACAAAAAAAAAAGAATTGAAAACCGTTCACGTACGTATTTTATGTGAATTCTTTTTTCAGACTCGATGGACATGTGCATGTGACAGTGCCGAATTGTAATTGGAAGCGATAAAGTGAAATGATATATATATATGCTTTGTTTGTGTGATGCATCAAGGCAACGGATAAATTAAAATTGTGTCAGGAGAGAAATTTTTTGTTGAAAATTATGGAACTTCAATGACAGTACAAAAATGGAAAAGTTAACGCTTCATATGATATGTTGAATGGATTTATTTCGATGCGATTGTTTTAACCAATTTCATAATTTTCCATTCGAATGATTACGTTACACTTGCTGTGCAATGCATCAATGTATGCCATATTGTACGGAGATAAACTGAATGGAAAGCTTGTAATAAGTGCATAAAATCACAGGTGCATAAGAAATGAAATTTTGCGATCAACGACTATCAATAAAAATGTATTGAACACGTTTTAAGCATGTTTTTTTTCCGAACATGATTGTATCTTATTGGTGTAGTTCATCTGATAGAGCTCAATTCTGAGTGTGCTTGAACGTTGAAAAAGCACGTGATGTCACGTGCAATGGTGCTGTCTTTTTAGCCAGCTTATCGCTTTACGGTGCACACATTGATCGTGTTCTTGATTCCAATCGCCCATTGAGAAGAAAAGAACAAAATCCTTTTTTTTTTAAAAGTTAATAGGTAATCTCTTGATTTACACTCAGTTGAAGTGACAGAGCTTTTATGCGGTGTTCGGCAGAAGTAAATGCGCGATAAGCTTCGTTCGTGCACTTAAAACCAAGCACAAAATATTAATAAGGCACAAAATTGATTGCAAGTATGGTGAGAGAGGGAGAGCAATACAGGTGCACACAACACGCTGCACAGTTGCATATACTTAATTTTATTACTGAAAACTCCGTCTCCCATTCAAATCCATAAAATTCTATCTGCACGCACATGTCGATTTACACAGCTTGATAACGAAATTTATTTATATATTTTTTTTTATCTCGGTTCAAGTTTTTTTCCACTTCGAAACCGACAACAAAAATCATACGACGAACGCAAATGAACCCTTAAAAAAATTCTGGATAAATATTCAACTAACCTCTTCGTGTTCTCGCTGGAATTTCTCCTTTTTCCTTAGAGCTTCTTGAACTTTAAGCTGAATAAACGAGAAAAACACATAAAATCAAACAGATTATAAACATTTATTTTCATTTGCATTGATGGAAAACAAGAAAAACATCCCACGTAACACAAGATTCATTGAATTTTGCGGATAAAAAAAATTTACGATTATGATTTTGGTTGAATAATAAAAAGTTTGAATCAATAAAAAAGAATGAAAAATTTAATCACAAATAATGGATGTGGAACTGATGGATCGATGCTGCTATATTGAATGTCTTTCCGAAAAATACATTTTCAAAATAAAAACGAAATCAAACTTACCCGATGAATTGTCTCTTCGAAACTATGCTGTGGTCCTCCATTCATTTGAAATTGTCTCAGTCTTTCGGTTGCCGTCTGATTTTCCGCACGTTGATCATGCAAAAAAATAACAATTGAAATTAGATAAAGAAATTGTATTGATATTTGTTTTTAAATGGTATTTCACTTGCCAAAAATGAAAAGAGAATGGCGCAAATGCGGTTCCGGTTTCCAAACTATAATCATTTCAAAGTTTGGCTGCGCCATATTTTTGTTTTTCAACACACCATTGCGACTCATTGTTCATCAAAAGACCCTTTGAGGCAACAGCAAGCATAACAAAAATCAACACAACAAACATTTCATTCTCATTCACAAAAGGTGGCAATTGAAGTAGTTGTAAATGGCCGGATACACAGACACACATACACAGACACACCGACAAACATTAAGATAAAGATTTATATTTTGGCTCTCGTCATTGCCAAAAAAAAAAATACCAGCAACACAGAACAACCGAAATGCGCCGGTCTTGGAAATGCAACACTTGACATGAAACCTCTTGAACAACACCTCAAGCCGTTTACAATCACCATAGTCGGAACTTTTGCCGTTGTGACGAACGTTTGGTCTTTCTTTTCAGTTTTTAGCGTGCCGCATTCAAATATGGAATATTTACCGATGGAAAAACTTTGAACGAAAGCTAAAGTTGAAGTTGAAATGTTTTATCTGACTGAAATGTCTTCAACGAAATAGAAGAAGAACAACAACAACAAAAAATACGGTAACGATTTTTTTCCTCTTCATTTCTGAATGATATTACGAACGCTTGGATGACGATGACGATGAAGTTGGAAGTCAAAGTCAAGCAGAACCATTGCCAAAAAACACATAAACACTTAACAGTAAACTCTGCCACCATCACTACCACCGACACCGACAATAACAACAGTTAAATCGTCGGATGCGGATGGTGTTCGCTTGTATATACTCACACATCCAACGCAACGAAGCAAAATTCATAAGATTACCGAACGAAAGCCAAAAACTGTATGCATACAGATTACGGATAAAAGGTTACACTGTCGTGAAAATCGATTCACAGCATAAGAGAAAAGTTTTTCGCGCTCGACAATAGTTTCAACTTGATGACATTTCAACACGGTTTTTAGATGCGAAATTTACAGTGTCTGTCTGTGTGCCAAATCCCCTTTGAGTCGAACAAAAACTAACAATCCACTCGATGAACAAAAAAAAAGTAGCTCTTCTGTATAGACAGACTTCAACCATTGGGGAACAAAAAAAAAATGGCAGACGAATGAGGACGAGACAAAACAAATTGTTCGTGTTTGAGAGCAAAAAATACTGTCGGAAATTTTTAAGCAAAAATGTAAAATAAAAGAGCCAAAAGCAAAGCGAACGATACATACAATGACAATGCAGAAATATTTGACGGTGCTGGCACTGGCCAAACTAAAAGTCAATAACATTAAACTGAATTCATGCGATCCTTGTAAAGATTTTACGCTCGCGTTAAATGTGTATGTGTTTTCTTGGAACAAAACGAAAATGGATTATTCGTATAAAAACCGATCACCTTGTATTTCAAATGGATTTCGCAATGCTGTGCATGTATGTGTGTGACCTCCCCAATGGGCGCCGAAGGCTTATCAACTTCACAATCAGCCGGGGTAATCCTTCGGATTTCGGACGTGACGAAATACAAAAAGGAAAACCATTTATTACCGATATAAAACAATTAACGAAAATTGTTCAATGGACCGAAGAACTTTTCCATTTCGTCAAAAGTTTTCGTCTCGAATTCCCAACTCTCGCTTCAAATGCGAAGGATAGAGAAAGAAAAAAATGCGACAAAGTTTTCACGCAATGAAACACGAAAAAATGCACAAAACTAACGGAAACGGGCGATTTGCATGCACAAGAGACAAGAAATACATCGCGAAAATAGAAAAAAATGCACAATTTCCATGCGATGTGTTTAATTTTAAATTCAAAGGATTAAAAAAGAGTGAGTATTTATTAGCCAGCAACCTTTACTAGAACTGCAGGTTTTGTATTCAGTTGGGCATTCTGTTATGTTTGATGTTATACGGTTTTTTTTTATTTCGTCAGAAATTTCACCATAAATGCCACGAAGTAAACGATTAAATGCCATATATTGAAGCATCAACACATTGAGTTGATCCAGACGGTACAGGATAGACATTGAAGAATGCTTTGTAACATTGTATTCTCAAATTTAGAGAGAGGAGGAGAGGTCTCTCTGTCTCTCTCTCTCAGTATGCGAAATATTTTGCCACGACTAATGGCACATTGCATCGATGCAAAAACGAACAAACCACAATATCGTCTGGGTGCATACGAACGAGTGAACAGAGCGAAAAAAAACAACAACACTGATGTTGCTGCGGCTGAAATGACTTCAAAAGGAACCGAATGGAAAAAAGTGGCATTCATGAAGCAAGTGGAAAAAGATCAACGCTCATCCAATGAATTTTCAATGAGGTTAGAAATAACGGCTTTATTTTTTTACTGCGTTGTTACGCTCTTTGTGTTTTTGACTCTCTGCACTAGAATGGAACTAAATCCTTTTTTCGTCTGTTGTACAATCATCAAGTTTGCCACATCGTGTCTTTGTCTCGTTGAATTTTTACTTTGTGTATTTTTTTGTTCAAACAACTCCAGTTTTCGAACACTAATCAATTTTACAAAAAAGAACTATCGTTAACTTTTATGGTATTCAATAGCATTCAATAGGTAATAATTTTCAAATAAAAACATGTTATGTACTAAAGTATCACATTTCGCATGGACATTATTACCAACATGAAAATGTCTCGTTTCTCTTCAGCATGGACATGGGTAAAGGTTCGATTGATCGATCAAAGACATTGTACATTGCTTTTAATTCGTGGTCAAAAGTAAAATAAAATCCAAACAAAGAGCATATATCCGAAAATGTTGCTGAAATTCGATTTTTTTTCTATCGCGACGTGTCAAGAAAATGAAACTTTGCGAAAGTGCTTCGGCATTGATTATTCTCATTGGTAGAAGAGAAATTGGAAAATATCTAGCACAATTCAAAGTATTCTGACGCACATGCAATTGAAGTTTTCGGAACGATTTCGATGAGAAAGAGCAAAGAAAACAAACGTGATTTTATAGTTGATTTTCGGTCTAAGTCGGCTTTCGTGCGGAAAATCGTGGGAATCGAGACCAGGATTACATGTGTTTAGATTCATCACTTTTTCTCTATTTCTATTTTCGGTATTTCGCCATCGTTTTGCAATCGAATTGGAGACATGTGTTTCTGGCCTATATCTTTTTATCCTTTAAGCTTTACTCTTCATACGCGTTGCATAACAAAAAGCTCTTGAGACGTTATATCGTTGAAATAAATTTGTACTCAGTGTGTGTGTGACTTATTCGCGAGAATTGAAAATGCAGGAAACGCAAACAATTGAAACGTAAATGAATGGCAACGAAGAGTTAAACTTTATGCTAACTAACATTATATGTATGCATATCAACAGCCTCTTGAATCAGCCGGGGTTCGAGAGAGAGAGAGGGAGAATATACCGCTTAAAACACGTTGGCAGACAATCGGCAGCACGATGTCATGCTAGAACGGCATTAAGCTTTTATAAGGAGGAGAGGAAAATATCCAGACGGCTTAATATCTTTAATAGGTGCAATTTTTCGCTCTAGTACATTCCGGCATTTGTTTCAAAGATGAAACGCTTCATGTTAACGACGCATTTAAAAAGAATGGCATCTCATACGGTACGCAACAAAATCAATACGAACACTGCACAACATTGACCTTTGACATTGTGAAAAAAACACACGAATAGATGTTGTAACTTCACTTTACTACAACCTCACAACAAAATAAACAACGCAAAAACTACACAGTTGCTGCACAATGTATACACCTGCTCGTGAGACAGAAGAAAGAAAGAAAAAAACTTTCGGAGAATTCGCTCCGACATATTCCGTTGTATACTTTGTCCTTATTCAGCTGAAGTTCAACAATTGGTGGTTGCACACATGTCTTTTGTGCAATTTGAAACTTTAATTAAATTGCACAGGAGTTTGGATTGACTTCCGTCGAATTTTCGTCAGCCGCGGCTTTCCTAATATAATCCGACACGCATGTGCTCATTAGGAGTAACACACAGTCCAGATTGTCGAATGCACGTGACTTACGTTGAAGTTTGTGCATTTTCTATAAATTAATGATGAGTAAAATGTGTGTGTATGTGTCTCGCTACTCCTCCTGGAAAATCGACAACAATAACAACATTATTTGCAAAAGTGCCAAGACTGCATCTAAAGACGCAAAACAATTTTACAATGGAATTGCAAACGCCAACAATTTTCAATGCTTTAGCGCACAAACGTGTGAATGCAATGCATTTTGTAATGTAACCACACAGGCACACACACACACACATACGGACCAAATTGCAGCGTACGGTGAAATGTAGACTCGTAGCATGTCGATCCAATGCATACAGAAAATCTAAATTGCATATTGTTGCAATAAATTTCCATTTTGTTTTCTTTTATGGTTGGAATTTTCCTCCAATTTTCTTTCGTTTGAAGCTTTTGTTATTTTGCATCAAATAAACGGTTGTTGTAATTCTTTTTTTCCCTCTATTTTCTATATATGTATTCAGTCTGGGAGAAATGAAAAGAAGAAACTTATTTAAATCGATTCGATGCTTCTGGTGTCGATGAAGGCGGTGACTGTGCGAAAATAATACATGATTTCATGTGTGAATGAGTTGCATGATGCTAGACACATAAATATTCTCTTGCCATACTTGAGATTACGCACACGAGAAGCAATAGAACACTCATTCTTACTTTCTACTATACATTTTGTTTGCTTCTTTTATTTTACATTTTACAACAATATGTTCGAGCGAGTTTGAGTACATTTTCATTCACTCGGCCCTCGTTTGCCATGCCGTGTGTGCAGTTGAAAATGGAAACAAAAGGAAAATATTAAACAATAGGAATGAAGAAAAAGTACCGACGAGGCACAAAATTGCAACCATATTGAGAGTATTCGTTTCTAACACTTTCGCTTGAGAACTGTCTGTCTGTCTGGTTGCCTGACTGACTTGCTAGTTGGCTCGCTGGCTGGCAGGCAGCTGCTGATGTCGTTCATTGAAACCCTAGACACTAGACATCCTTGGCGATGCTATATGATGATTATAGTCACCCATATCATCGACACATGCATATTCACATCACATATCGCAATTTCGTTGATGAATTAGCATTCAACCAGAGGGTGTAATTTGAAAGTATTTAAAATGATGAAAGAAAAAAAACATAACCACGTGAACACAAACGACGATGATATAGAAAAAAAAGCAATGCATAGTTTCGACGTTAGCATCGAACGACTGCACGAAATCTATTTTAATAGGAGTGAAAACGTGCGCACATTACTAACAATACTCCTTGTTTCACTTTTGCATTCGCTCACTCTTGTTCACATATTGTACATGCAACGTGCTGCTCAATGGCTTTGAATTAATAAATACAAAAGAAACGCTAAGCTCTTGATCAAAATTATCCGGTGAAATGTTATGAAATATTATCATAAAGAGAATGGCATTTTCTTTAGTTCTTTGTGTGTGTGTTTGTGTGAAAGAGAAAAAAAGCTTAAAAAAATATGAAGTGCGTTCGTGTTAGTCTGTATGGTAGCTTTTCCAATGGTCGTTGTTAACACTGTTGAGTGAATGTTACATTTTAAAGCCTCAAGAAACTGATGATGCATCGAGGAAAATACATTAAAAGTATTTGTCTGGCATCTTACAATACCGATGCTACAGTATTACATTCTTCTTCATCCATTGTCTTTTCTTTCTTTTCCGACACTGATCTCTTTTCATTTGTAGCACTAGTAGTTCTTCAACACTTTTAAAGCGTCACTTTTCGTTGCGATATCTATTCTATTCTATGGAGGCTTTCAAGCAATCCTTTTGATTTTGCATCTCATGAATACGAAGTCATTTAGCCGCAATTAAGTTGCAAAAGCGATTTCTGATGTTAGCTTATGAAAAAAATGTGAAAAATATCCAAACGAACCCCGAACAGTCATAATAATAATAATAATGATAAGATGTACAAGCGCACATCTTATTTGTGTGCAATCTTGAGTAAATTCAATAGCGGCTATTTCATAAAGTTAAACGATTACATTGTACTTTACTCTACGTAAATTTAAATTTGAACCTGCCCGCACAAAAAACGTCTGCACACTCGACTTAATGAATGAATGAATCGAGTCGGGAGGTGAGTTTGAATAATTTTATTTTCCCATCTTTTTTCTCTCCCTTCTACAAACTACACAGCACATGGAATGTGTGTTACGTAAAACAGCAAAACCGAATGGCATGAAAGCTGCGCTAACTGTTTAAAATGGCTCAACAAAAAAGAATTGGCATTATACTCAGCCAGACAGCTTCATTACTTTTTCATCTACAATTTTACAAAGAGAGAGAAAACACGGAAAAGCATTTGCCAACTTTTCAAATTTTCGAAAACGAAATGAATCTAGTTGAAAATTACGTGTTTACTTACCCTAGCTTGTGTTTGTGTATTTTGATTATTTGTCCTATCGCGTCTATTTACAGTTTTAAGGCCTTTTAATAACCTTGCTAATGTCGTCCTTTTCTTTGTTTCCCGTCCCTCTGTGGATATGGTGTACGAGGTAGTTCGAGAAAAAAACCGAAGCATAGCATAAAAAAAAAAGACAAACAAATGAAATAAAATGCAATAGAAAAAGTTTTGAGTGGAATAAAGAAAAACTAGCGTGTTGCATCATTGTGTCATGAAAAGTGGGAGCCGACGAAAAAACACGTAAGCTCCAATTCGTAAAAAGCGCCGGGTGGAACTAAGGGGACATTCAATAAACGTGAAACAGAACAGCATACACACACATCGCATGCATCTGAACAGCGTGAGACAGTCTTAGGCGGTGGAGACAACGAAATGGCCAACAAATGCTGAAGAATGGCAAATAAATTCGCCCCAAAAAAGGCATTTAAATAAAATAAATGAGGTTTGGCGAAGTTATTTTATGAATTCTCTCGAAACACAAGCCCAATCGGAATGTGTGTGTGTGAGTGTTTGCTTTCGTGCAGTCGATAACAACTGCCGAATCACCATCACGAATGGCACGCTTCGCGTCCACGTTTTTTCCCTTCTTCTGTTGCTTTAGTTGTTTGTTTATTTGTTCAGTTAGTTACTTGGAGTTTGGTTTTGTTTGATTATTTCGCATATTGCTAACTATCACTGTTATCTTGGCTGCTCCATCATGGCGAACATCATTTGCATATATTATAATTGGAATATTATGCCATTTGTGTTAAATTTATTCCGAGTGTTTCGGTGGTATGTCTCACGTCTGTGGGATTGTATGCAGACGCCACCCCGTTCTTAAAAAAAGATGAACACAATGATGCGAAAAATATGTAGAAAATATTTCCCCAACCACAAAAATAATATGTAGATCTACACGTATAAAAGTCATAAAATGACACTTACCATTGCTCGTCGGGGGAAACTCATAGAAATAGGCTGACCGCGGACTAAGGCAACTGCAAAATTGATGTTGGCAAAACATCAGTGAATAAATGCCGAATGGGAAGAAAAAAAATAGAGAGAAAAATGAATACAATAAATTTGAAAAAAGTAAACTTTAATTATGGTTATTTTTGGTATTTTTATGAGTTTTTATGAATGTATGTAGATATATGTGTTTGTGTCTCCTGTGCTCACTTGTTTTGATCGTTGCAGCCATTTCGACCGCACGGAAAAAAGATTTATGGTAGTGCGCATAATGGAGAATAAGAGTGTGAAAACACACAAGATATTACAACAACAATATCATGCAAAATGTACGCGCATTGTTATATTATGATAACAACACAACCAACTACTACATTAAACGTGAACGACAACTTGGAAAATTCGAATACTTTATGATAAAGAGCAAGAGAGAGAAAACCAAACAAACAAATGCACACACACTGCGAGACAACTAAAATGTTGTTGAAAAGTGCAGAATGAAAAAACACAAAAATACACATTCAACTACCAACTCAATTAATATGCATGAAACGAATGAGAAACTTAAATAATGTTACCACTTGTAATAAGCAAGAAAAGAAAATAGAACCAAATGAAATTAATTCGAAAATAAAATAACGAAATAATAATAATAAATTAATGGAAGCAATAAAACGAAGTTAAGTACACGCTGTACTGCAATAAGCAAAGAAAATGAGTCGTTGACCTCATACGAAGCCCACTTGACTTGGCATCAAGATTTCCAAGTAGTGAAAACTCTGATGCGATACCATTAATTTTTGATAATGCAATTTTAAGAAGACTCGTTGAAATATCGAGCATATATTTAATTTAATCCGCTTTTGTCCTGAAAATATACACAGCGCAATAGTGGTGGTGAAAGTGTGGCTGACGGCGTATTCACTTTTAATAAATTTGATAAAATCGATCAAGTGCTTTGCATTCATAATTACTTTATCAATTTCACATTGAAGACTGAGATGGCAAGCGAATATTTGCTGCATTTTGAATGAGAATAATGCGATGCAACTGAAGGCGATGATTGAATCTATTAATTTTTTTAATTTGCAAATTTTCTGATGAACATCCGATGCATATAGTTGAATAAATGCTCATCATTCAGTTAAGTTGATGCTGCTACTGCCGCTTCTACTTACGATGATCAATACAATTTGAAAATCCATTTGGCAAATACGTAGTTGAAAGCATCGAGCCATGCTTAATATTGACATACAAATTCATAGCCGGATATGCAAAGGAAAAGGATCGATAATTTCAAGACTCGAAACCCCTGATTCTCGTGGTTGTGTATTGGCCAACCCGATTTACATTTGGTGAAATCGCTTTTGCATTTTGTCGATGAGCCAGCGATGGCATGTCATTTAGCATCAACCCCAAAATGCCAAAAGAAATACTTAAGACAATTGTTGTACCGTCATTGGAAAACCCAGTGATTTATTTAAATGGCATAGATCCATATTCGATTCACCGAATAAGTTCATTTGTATAATTGGAAATGACGTATTATAATGCTCTATTGAATAAATTTGATATTTGTTCGGAAATTGGATGATTCTCTTCCTCTCTTTTAGACGTTGTAGATGCAATCGAAAGAACGAGAATCGATCGAAGAGTTTATTGCCGCTGGCATTTTCAGTGAATTTAATCAAATTTTCACGATTAATATGCATATTGAAAAGCAATTCTTCGACGATTCGACCTCTCAGCACTCCAAATCTATCTTAAATTGTTTTGGAAATTGAATTGAACTTTTTGCATAAGATGCTTCGAAACATGCTCAGCATTTAATTTAATAGATATGGAACAAATCAAATTGAATCAATGAAATTGCAATATTTGATATAAACTATGGACGTTGCGGAAAATTTGAACCATAGTGGACCAACACACAAACAGCATTGTGTCTCTTTCGTCATGTAGAAAATTCAAATAGTTGGAGACACTTCAACAATGTTAAATATTGTTTTGGGAAAACCAAACCGCTTCCGAGCATATAGTATATATGCATTGTTTACTGACACAAAATTGGGTCAGGCAAAACCTTTTTTTATCGAGAGAGGAAATCACCAGATTTCACAATGCATAAAATGTTAAAAGGTTTCGTTCTTTGAATTATAGATGAGAACAAACCAAACAAATAAATAAATGCGTTATTCGTAAAATCCATAAAGTTTATACACAAGCACACGAGATAGTCGAAATCATGCAGTTCAATATATATTCGGTTATGTGAATACAAACTGATGGTTTCTGTGTTTGTTTAATGTGAACTAAAGCATATAAAGTATTTCTGTCAACCCATTCAAAGTGACAGGGTTTCAATTCAATGAAAAGCAACACATGAAAAAGAGGCAAAGATACGCAATAGATCGAATACATAGAAAAGATGACGTAACAAATCAACAAAATTTACCGGTTAAATATTCAAAGCAAACAAAATTGCAATTACCATATAAATACTCATCATGTGAAATATAAAAAGCCGACACTTACAAAACACATTTAGAATGAAAAAGGAAAAGAAGAAGAAGAAGAAATAGAAGATGAAAGCCACAAATTTAAATGCAAAATAAAGGGAAAAGCATACATAAACGCACATATGCACACATGTCACGACGAACAAATGGGTTCTGTAGAAAGTAAAAAGTGCCCGAAGACACTGAACTATCTGAGTATGATAAAGTGCGGTGATGATGATTATGACTGTGATATTATAAAAGGCGCAAGCACTCAACGGTGTTAACAAAAGCCAAACCAAAGAAATAGAACATAAAATAAAAATAAAAAAAACAAGTGAAACACATGAAGTGAAACACAACAAACGAAAACGAATCAAACGAAAAACCAAAATGAAAAATTTTTTGCGAAAAAACACCTTTGCTGCTGACCGGCAGGTACATGCTGAAGTTGCTGTGGTAAATGCTGTTGGGGATGAACGATTTGCTGGTGTTGTCCGATCGGCTGTGAAGTAGATAGCTGTTGCGGTGGTTGAATATGGTTTTGGGGATGATGATGAACATTCACTGTTGTTGTTGGTTGATGTAATACAACAGGCCGTCCAACTCGTGGCGCAAATACACCGTAACCGAACCCATAAATTTCATCTTCTTCCTTATCGGACAGACAACTTGACGGCTGCAATGAGATTAAAGAAAAACAACAACAAATTTAAAATTAAATAAATATTATCATAGTCTTGAAGGTAATGCTGATGAAAACTACGAACAGCATACACCTCCAGTATTTTTTTTTTTTTTCACTTTAAAAATATTATTATGGGGATTATGGGGATTTTCACTAGCAATAAAAATCACTTTATTCTATTCGTTTTGGAATGTCCGGGAATGTCTTATTTTTGGAATGTTTATGAGTTTTTTCTCGCATTTTCAACGATGTTTACATTTTATGATATTGATTCGGCCAATAAACAAATTGTGAGCGCATCAGAGACGGTAAAAGCAATAAGCTGTAAATTCATGGATAAAACAGTAAAATTTTACAACTAACGGATAATGAAAATAAATGTTAATGGCGTTGGGTCATCGTGCTTGCAATGGCACACCGATAGCGAAAAACAGTGACACAGAGTGTGTCTTCCATATGCTAACAGCAATGAAAAAACAATCTTATTAACGTCGTTAGTCGCTACACATTTAAATAATCATATTAAATGCGTTTTGCGTTACAGTTTTGGTATAGCATGTATAATAGCGCAATTGATGTAGAGAACCGAAAACCTATTTTCCATATCATTGGATATTTGGTTGTTATATCGTATCGTAACCCATCCTAATATTCAAAGCACAATTTGAGGCACAAATATGCAAGAAAATCTTCATCACTCAGTGCGAATGGCATATTTTTCGTATAAAATTTTATTTGGGCTGAATTTTATTCACTCGCCACCGAATTGGCTCTATCTTTTTTTCCTCTTGCTATATAATGTTACACATTACGCATTGATTCGATAGGGTTTTTGGGGTATGGCAGCGATAATATTATTCGTTTTTGCTCGCATTCTATCTCCTTTTTTTATTATCATTATGTGTGTTTATGTGCCGACAATAATATGTCACTGGATGGTCATAATAATTGCGTGTTCGTGTCGGTTTATGTGCGCTTCGAGATGGTTCGCTTCATTTTTATACAATATTTCTTTCACTCGATGTCATAAATTTCATCGACCAATGTTGTTGGGAGCCTGTTTATTTCTTGGAAGCACGATTTCACGATGGGTACGATGATGAATTGTTGACAATTTATTATCAGTTTTACTAGTTGGATGGGACGGTAAAAAGTCAGATGAAAACTGACTTAACGAATACGCACAGAGGCAATTTTTACGAACAATGACGACTACGTACCGAGAAAAAAAAAATGAGATCGAAAATATCTCATACAATGAATCAAGATGAAATTTACGAAATGCACGAGCCAATGGCAACGGAAGGATATGCGAAATAATCGTTATTTGTAATGTCTTTTTTTGGCATACAGAAAGACATTAATGCCTCTGAAAATGTGCGTGCCAATTTATAAAAGAAGACACATGGCATACATTTTCCATTCGATGGAATGCGAGAGAGAATGAGTGAGCATAAGTCAAAAGTCACCAGAGACCAATGGAAAATTGAAGACGTTTGCAGCATTTTTTCTCTCTCAGTCGTTAAGTTCGGTTTTTTTTCCTGTCTCAGCATTGTTACTTACCGAATATTTCCCTGGCACATAGATCGGTTGCGAATGACTATTTGGCAGGCTTCCTTGTGACGAACTGCCTCGATGACCCTGATGGCACATACCAGATCGATGCTGTGGGCTTTGTTCGGCCCAAGCTGCTTGTCGTGCATTTTCCAAACCACTTAGAACTTCGTTGAATGGAGCGTCTAATAATTCGACATAAACCGTTGCTAAACCTTCCAAGTGCCCTCGTTGACCATCCTATACGACAAAAGATAAGAAACAGAGATAGAGAGAGACAAAAAATGAGAACAAAAGTCAAGTTTGTGTAAAAACGTTTTGTGTTCAACATTTTCATTCTAATGAGCTTAAAATCTTTGCGGTTTTTCACAAACACACGCACATACAGTGAAAGTAATTCATGATTCTTATTCAACGTTATTTTAGGATTTTCGCAGTTTTGTTTCACCCTTTCCTCAGTCTCTTGTGCCGTTTCCACGGACGATATTTATTTCACTTTGTGCAAGTTAAATTTGCCAAAAGCGAGCCACGCCAAATATTTCGAAGGGTTTTGAGTTGGGAGTTTTGAGGTGGCTCATTTTTGTTGTTAAAAGTCCAAATGTTTCTTCCATGAACTTTAGTTAAAAATTATGGTATTTAAAATCAGCAAAGTTTTCCAACCATTCGATAAGCTTCGAGAAGAAGAATTCGTGAAATGAATATGTCTAACGACTGCAGCTGGCATATCTTCCAGACAACGTTCTTCGAACAAATAAAATTAACTGAAAATTACAATTTATAGACTTTGAAAAATATTTGCATAATTTTGTTTTAGTCTGACTTGCCGACGATTGTTTTCCTTTAATTTGCACACTGTGCGGTAGTTTCATTCGATTGCCACCGACCATACCATTTCATCTGTGTGATATATATGTATAGGCTCATTTAATCACCGCCAAAACTAAAGTCGAATGAACAAATTTAACAACCCAATAAAATTACTTTTTAGAAAAACGATCAAAGTTATAATGGTTATCGGCGGTGAAACCGCATCACATAATTTCTTTTCAAAACGAAACGACAAAACCCATGGAAATGGTTGTAAAGCAATAAAGAGAAATTGCCATCGCCTCAAATTCGCGATTGTTATTATACGGAGAGTCTCGGAGACAAACATCAAAATGGACAATCGTTCCACATCTCTGCATTAAACTTTCGTCATTTTCAAAAGAGATTCGCACACGCACAGTGTCAAACTTCATACAATACATTTAAATAATGGAATAAGAAAACGAAATCGCTTGCAGCGCTACCCGAAAAATTATTTAGAATAGGTTTTCACTTGAAAAATGTCTATTTTGAAGATAAACTTCTTTTCTTTTTTTTCATGTGTAGCCAAATGTTATATGGCTAAACAATAAACGTTAAAATAAATTAAAGCCGAATTGCATCATCGGTTCTTATCATCTTTTCCGAGCCGAAAATTTTTACAGACATTTCCATCGTTTAAATCCGAATTTTATCGCTGGTTCTTTTACATCATACAGATCGGTAAACTGTGATTTTGTTTGTCTGTTGTGTGTGTGTGCATCATTTTGTACGATTGAAATCGCATTACTTCTTCACAAAATCATGAATAAACGAAAACTTTGAACGCGCGAAAAACACACAGATGCAAAGAAGGAGAACAAAACTTTATCAGATCAACATTACCATTTGGTGTGTAAAGCCTATCAATGAACATTGTGAACTTTTGCCATCTTCAATACAAGAATGTATTGCCATTAAGTCTTTTTAACAGCATAGAAAATAGGATTTCATTGGTATACATATAATATATGTTTTTCTGATGCCATCGTCAATGTGTTCGCAGCGACGGTGAAAAAAGAGAAAAAAAAATCGACAACGACACAAAGGAATAAGATAAACAAAAAATAACGTGTATTTTCTCGGCTCGTCGTGTGCCGATCGATGTTGTAAAAACAAGCCAAAGCCAAAGATAAACATAAAGCGGAAACACAAGCATTGAAAATGAGCATGAAAATTCCAGCAAATTCCACCATATTCCAAAATAAACAAACGCTCCCGCGCTCACTATCATGCACACACACACAAAAAACATTCAAATGCCTCGCCACAAATGAGAAAGGAGACATTTGCCGTATTTTCAGAATGCAGCGACAAAAAGAAAAATGGAATCATCACCCATTTACCGCGAATCATAGCAACGGCGGAAAAAAGAGATACGAAAATCCACAATAACACCGAATATGAGAGAATTGGCTGCGATGATTTTGCAAAAGAACGGAACAATATCTCTTCGCAAAAGAAACCAAGAGGAAAAACGACGGAAACAGGAAAATGAATAGCAGCATTATGATTCGAGGTCACTGCGCGCATATGAACGTAAATATACTATCAATAGTAAGGCATCAGGAACATCGAAAGGAAAAATGCTGTATGCGACGCTTGAAATTCACTTTGTGTATGATTTGATTCGTATTACAATCTCTATCACTGATTGCAGCGAACGCCAAGCATTCAAAACACTGTTATTTATTGGCGCATGTTTATTTTCGAAATTTGTTTATTTATTGTTTCGTTTTTAGTCAAACAAAAGACAGATTTCGATGTACCAAATGAGTACTGGGCTCGTTTCGAAGCGCTTGCCAAAAATAATAGATTGAATTTTAATGATTTTCCTTTTACAAAATTGAAAATTGACCTCGCACTTTTCACGCAATTGAATACATTTCGTCGGGTTACAGTTCATCAACGAGTCGACGAGCAATAAAATGTGCGACACAAAAGATAGTCATTTCCGTATCCGCAGTGCTATACTTTTTGAAAATTTGTAATTTTCAATTTCAATATTTAATTCTGTGATCAAAACGAGCACAAGATTGGCCTGTGTGTACTCCATTTATTTACATTATTATCAAGAGATTGAAAATACAGCTAAAATTGAAACTCAAAATGAAAACGAAAATGGTCCATTTTAGATATCAAATTATCAGCTGTTTTTCATCGATAGAAATAAGAAACAAAAGTCAAAAATACATAATCGAGCACAATTAAATTTGCTCATTCTAGTGCGGAAAACAAAAGCGTCGCTGAATCGTTTTAAAGAACGTGAACGGCAGCAAATTTATTTACGGCAGATGTGGATTTTTAATTGCGTTTAACAAACGCCGCTAATACAATGATGCGCACCGCCACGGTATTTTTCGAGCGCAAACCACATCGAAGCTCATTGTCGATGGTAAAATATGGCGATTTTATTAAATAATCGTTGACCTTAATTACCATATCTGATTTATATCTATAATGATTTCTCGTTTCCTAAATCAACAGTGCATTGCATGCATACACAAAACATTGATAATGCGCAAAATAATTATGCGAGTCATTGCGCTAAATTTATATTTGAATACACGTGTATTCACGTACTGATACAACAATAATATTTGGTTCGTAAATTCGAACAAATCCGGTTCGTAATCAATTCTTCCTGCAGTGTATTTCACTGACAATAAGCCGTGTTTGCTTTGCATTTTCATTTTCCGAAAATGCACTGTGCTAATGTTTATTTGGTGTGCGAATTAATTATGGCTTCTGTGATTATTTTTTATTCCGTTTTGTTTTTATTTTTTGACCATACCAAACTCCAATTTAATGCATGAATGCATTGTGGCTTAGATTGGAATTCTTTTCATTTGGATATTGTGTTTATTTGATTTCATTAGCAGTTGATTACATATTGAATTGAATTACACCTCATTTAAAAAGTATATTTATTTAAACATCGATTAGAGATTAATCTCTCGATGGAAAAATTGTTCAAATGGTTGTGGTTTTTGGTGGTCTGTGCAATGTAATGGGGATGCCCGTTTCAAAATGTGGTACACATTTTAATTATAACCCCAAAAATAAATTTAAATAGTTTTCTCACGGCCGCAAAACTTTTGTCGAATAGTTTTGTAATTTTATGTTGCCGGAAGAAAGTCGAGATTGCAATATTGTAACGAAGAATCTTGAGCCCAAGTGAATTTATAGTACTTCTTTAAAAAAGTGCCACTATCCTTGAAGTGTGTGTGTTTCATTTTCTTTAGTTATTCGCTCGCTTGGCGTGATTTTCTTTTTCTGTTAGAAAAAGGCGCTCGCTCACTTCCACAAAGTTGCTGACTCTAGCGGCTCTTATTTTCACTTGATATTTTTTTCTCGCAATTTTTTCACGTTTCCTCGGCTTGGAACGTAAAATATAGAGAGCAGCTCGTTAAAATAAATCATTAAGTTGGGTTTTTATGCCAAATTCATGTCGTATTCATTGTAGTTGCAAACAACGTTGCAAAGAGTGAAAGAGAGCGGCACCGAGAGGAGGAAAAAAAGAAGAATTCAACTTCCCAAAGCAGCTGACAAAGAAGAAAAGGCACAATGTAATCACGTGTCTTTAATGGTTCGAATTCTTTATACCTTGAGTAAAATACCAAACAAACTTAAGCCTTATATCATACTACTGCTCCAATATATTTGTTATACATATATATATTCCTGGTGACCCAGAAATAATAAAATTAATACAAAGGCACGTCATCCTTATTCTCCATCGCAACGATGCTCAACCGTGCAGCACAAATACAAGCAATTCAGACAAAAATTTACCGATTTATTGCTAAAGACGGGCTCTATTGAAATAATTCCAAATGAGCGAAAAGTCTCACTGTAAGCTACAAAACAAAATAAAAAAACTGTCGAAAACGTTCAACACAAAGTCAACCTCATCAAATATTTATCTAAGACTTATCCAATTTGCATTCTGTCGAGGAAATAAAAACCCGATGAACATGTACAGCTTCTTCGCACAGCCTTTTTTGTCATGTTTTTGCGGCTTTGTGTCGAACAGAAGCATCACCCGAACCAAATTCTGATCAAATGCAACACATCGCATCGGATTCTAATCCCATCAAAAGAAACAAAACACGTAAAAACACAGCAACTTCATCATTTGTGTGTTGTTTTGATAAAGCCGATAAAAGCATCCGGTACACGAAAGTGAAAGAGAGAGAGAGAGAGAGAGAGAGAGAGAGAGAGAAAGAGAATTCGTATTCTAACAGTGACTTGTAAAAAAATGGCCGATAAAAAATTCATATGGCCGATAAAAAATTCATATGCAGATTGTACTTTTTGCTCGCTCGAACTAGTGTACGACAGAAAACAAAGTGAAACGTGTGCATGTTAACACCATATGAATATTTAATGCATCCTTGTTTGACAAATTGTTTGTTGTCTAAATCTATGCATAGCGCCACATCACACCAAAATCATAATAAAAATGAGATCGCAACGCACGCTGTTTGCTTAAGTTGGTAAATTGTGTGATCCTGCAGCATAAAATATGGATTACATTCAACCATCGTATGTGCAATCAGGCTATATGAGTTTGATTCGGTCAAATAGCGATGTTGCATGCAAAAACGCTTTGTTCTAAGTGGAAAACCAACCAAATTTGTCACGTTGCATGAGAAATGCGACCCATTGTCGATTATATTATTATCATACAGAGCTAAAAGGTTGGATTGATATACTTGCTCGCCGAATGAGTACACAAAAACCATAATGGAAAGTGAACATCTCATCGAATTTGTTGGTAATTAGTGAATCTCTTTTTCTTCGTATTGCTTGCTTTCGAAAAATGTAAATCTCTCAAAGAACGTCACTCACATTTTACGCAAAAATTTGAAACTAAAACGATTCATTTTGATAGTTGCAATAGTATAATGATATTCCAAAGTATTTGAATTTCATATTTTATATCCATTGGTGGTTTTGCGTTCATTTAAAATGCACTTTCGCATTAATGCAGCTTGTGAATCCCAAGTGTTTTCTAATTCCGACCAACCTCATAAATTTGTGAATTTCTAAGCGAACAAGGCGCTGCAAATTGTATACTCATCTCTCTTTGGTTCGGTATCTCATTTCGCCCTCTTAAAGAAAATATTGCTTAACGTGACTTGAATAATTTTCCAGCTCTTTTTGCACTTGAATGTTTTTTCGTTTTCTTCTTTTTCTTCGTCGTCGTCGTCGTCGCTGCCGTCGGTCGTTTGTTGTTTTCTTTTTATTTTCAACCATACGATATTCATTTATACAGCACAGAGCTGTGTATACCGACAAAAATTCTGGTGTTTGGGATGTGAAAGCATTAAAGTTAATTAAGATGATGATGAAAATATGGAGCAGCACATAGAAACCGAATCGAAGCGTCTATTTCCATCAGGAGCGCATAAAAAAGTGAGAAAAATGAGTGCCTGGTGTGTGTACGACTGTGTGTGTACAATATACAGTGCACATTTTCTAAGAAGTTTATGTGTTTTTCATGTTTGCTCGAACAACACGAACACAGATGTCATGGGACTGATGCAGTTTCTTTTTGCTTCAATTTTTTCTCTAAATCTCTCTGTCACTTTTTCTCGCTTCCTCCCTCCCCGATTTTCACTGCATTTCTTTCTTTTGTTTTAATCGCATGTCTAAGTGTGCGTTTTCTTTATTTCTTCACATTCCGCTTTAATCACTTTCACACTGCAAGCTGCTAGTGGCAAGAATATGTTCATCGTAATTCACTCAAAGTGCAATTTCGCACACCAATCCCGTGACAGGTAGTTCTCGAAAGCGAGAGACGCGAAGAGCGCGCGCACACATAGTATGAAACGGAATGTGTTGTTAATTCAATGCAATTTTTCCAATTAGTCTTTTCTTGAATGTTCATATTGTCGATTCTGCGGCTACAGCGACATCAATTCCATTCTCTATTGCATACCATATATAAACCGCGCTCGCATACACACACACTCACACCAAAACTGTGTGTTATTCAGGAATTCGCTTGACATTACATAGGTGGAAAAATAATGAGCGTGTGTTAATTTGCAAAATGCAACGATAGAAGTAGAATAAAGAGAATTGTAACACATGGACACAAGACGCACAACGCTGAGAGCAAGAGAGAGAGAGAGAGAGAAGGAGAGGCTGTCGAATAAAAACGTGTTGTATAGAAATTTATCGCATGTAATTTAACCGATGCGATAATAAAAGTTGGTTAGAATTACACATTGCACAAATCGCATGGCGATTTTTTATTTGAAACGAATGTGCTACAGTTTTACGCCAACTCAATGCCAACAATAAACCATTATTATGATGATCATAACAATAATGTTAATATATTCTGTAATAATGGTCATCAGTGCGTTTTATCAATGCATTAAAACTCATACACTGTTCTATGTCTGAGTGTCAAGTTGATTTGAAATGTGTGCACACGTTAGGTAAAAGATAGAGGGAGGTGGAGAGTGAGAGAAATAAAAAAAGTTGCATTCTTCTTTAACCAAAAAGAATGTTCGTTCTATTCGACGTGTCCCCTTGAGAGGGTCCAACTCATTTAAAAGAAAGTGTAAAAATGCGATGGATGCAAACTTTGTAATTTATATGTTATTGTTATTTCTTGAATCGTATTTCCCTTTTCCCATCACAAAAATAATTCACCCTAATATTTTTATGTGTCATCTTACATCGCCCATGGAAATCGATGCACTTGTTAGATGGGGATAGATTTTTTTCTCTTTAAAATGTTCTTTGTTCATTCTTTGCGTAAAGTATCCATCAAGCGAATTTATATGAGATATATATGAATACCTATCGGGCATTCCATCGTAAATACCAAATGTTTATGAGCAATAGCAGGTCATCAAACCAAAACGCAGCCATACGTACGCATTGTATGTGTACACTGTACAATGTTTAAAATAAATATTGCATTAGTGAGGTTAAAGCGACTGTGTTTGAGTGGCAAACCACCTCTTATATACATTGCATAATGGAGTGGAGCATTGTGAGCGGCAGCAAATATGTGTGCGAATAAATTCGGTATGTGTTTGGATTCAAAAGAAAAGATAATGCAATGTTGCCTGTCGAAAAAAAGATAGTTGGATATTGGGTTAGAAGAGAAAGTGAGTAAAAATGTTTAAGGGGTCGTCAATTGAGTTTGGTAAGTGCATTTCTTCATTTATTACTATTCTTCACAGGCCAACAGAGCTCGATGTGAAAATTTCATTTTCATTCGATACAAACACGAATTCACCAGAAAACCAATGAACAAAATATGTATACGATGTACGTGCGTGTGTATTTGTACCATGTTCATTCACTCACTTTTATTCCTATACACTTTTATATCGTTTGCTCTATTTTCGGCATTTCAGCTATTTTCATCCGCATTTCAACGAGCGCTGCATTCTTTTTCCACCTCGCTCGTTCGTTCCTCCTACACACAAGGAATGCGTACTGCGTACATGTATTTGCAATGAAACATCGACATAAAATATGTAATTTTTGTTTCATACCATTTTGAATGCGAGGGTAGAGAAGAGAGAAAAAAAAATACAACGTAGAAACACGATGAAGGAAAATGATGAAAGAATATAGCGAAGGAAATAGAAGTAAAAGGAATCGTTTCTTCATAACTCGTCGCAAAATTAATCCCGTGAGACTGCGACTGTCTGCTTGTGCTACGAGAAATGAAAACGAAAATATTCGATTCACATTGCCAAGCTGAGCGCGAAGACCCAAATGAAAGGATATGAAATGTGTGTGAGTTTGTGTGTGTGTGGAAATACATATATATTCACGAATTACACTGTCTGCAGCATTGAAATGCATTGCTGTCGCTGTGGAATGAATTTTTCAACGGAAAGGGAGATGGACAAACAAATCGCTAGCATCCGAGCACATTCCGTATTCGAAATCCACCAAGAAATGTATTTTATAAACGGCTCCCCATTGCCAAATAATAAATTTGTGTCGAGCGAAAGAAAACAAAAAAACGAGAGCGAGATATAGGAACAGCGAGATGGATTTAGCTACGCTGCTAGTTTTGATATGTGAAAGAAAGTACTTGTGTATGAACACGGTTAAGGTAATTCGTATTTTTGAAACAGTAAGATATGCAAAATCCAGGGAGATCTATGGTTTACAAACATGTACCATAGATGTTTCCAATATGCTGGCGTTTTCTTCCAAATTTAATATTACTTCTGGAGGTGAGATCATGCGAAAAACGTATTGTCTGCGTGCAAATTTCTTTGCGAAATAAAACTAAATGAAAAACTTTTCATTTATATTTGCATTACGGGGTTGTGTTGTGTGAAACGTACCATGTTTTGATGTTTACATCGTCTAAAACACGATGATGCCAACTATTATCACCAACATTATCACCAAAACAACATTCTACTTTCTTTTAATAAAGAATACGCATCACGTATTTTATGCAAATAACCTATTTGAATAACCGCAAAATGATTTTTCTCCGTAAGATTTTCTTGGAACTTGTCATTTGTTTGTTTTTTCCCAAACTGATTTTCGATGAAATGCGACGATGGAAGTTGGAAATGCGCATGAATTCCAATCACCAATTTATTTCAATTTGTCTGATTTTCGATTTATTTATATTTATTTGATTTAAATTATTTTGAACGGTTGAATTTCATGCTTGAATAAGTTTTAATTAAAAATGAAATTTCCGGGAAACAGTAACCGCATGGGCCGTATCAATTTTTATTTTCGTTCAGTAATTTCGATAAAATTAAATTATTTTAATATTTCTATCGATGAAAGAGGAATGACCATATAATAATTGAATTATTCAAAGTTATTTGTCATTCGTTGTCGATTTATTTCATGGATGTTCGCATAAAATTCTGAAATTCACGGGAACAAATATTTCGTAAAAAAAAGAACCATTTATAACCCAGAAAAATAATTGTTCTAAATGAAGCGACCTCATTGATTTTATAGCTTTGTATCGAGTTCTTTTTTTGCCCAATTTTGTTATTGGATGCAATGAATCGTGTGTCGGATGTCATGTAAATTGGTTTGGTGTTTGTTATCTAATTACGGTTTTGCAATAATTCGGTTCTTGTTTTTGTTGTTGAATTCATTGAATTTATTGAATATTTTATATTGTTATGCGAGAAATATTCGCAAACATGAATGCCATTCGATTTTGGTGCATTTGTTAAAATGACATCAATGTTCATGAAATAAAATCAACGTGTTTGTGGTTCTCATGTGGAGTGCGTTCGCATCGAATGCGTAAACATTTAAATCAACATTTATTATGCGTCATATAATACATATATGGATAGAGACACACACATCTACTATAAATTTCACAATTATTCGGGTTTGGTTTGAAATGCGACGGTTTGCTGACATCCATCAAATAACATAAATGCGCGAGTAAACATTTTAAACACATTCTAATTTTCCATTTATAAATGATAATTTACATATACTAAATATATAAAATTTCACATGTTTACCACGGTCGGCTGGCGATGGAACGATTACAAGCACCTCTATTTTGCATATTATTATTGCAAATTTTATGAATGCCACTCACAATATTTGCCATAAAAGTGCAAAATCCCCAAATAAAATCCCGGATTATAATTAATTCAGACTGAACGATGTTGCCTGTACGAGACCTAAGCAAACTGACGGACACTTTGATTAGATCAATATTTGCATACAAACTGAATGACATACGAGATCGATATGGTGTTTGTGTGTTGGTCGATGCTACTTGAGCTTGCAGCTGACAATGACATAAACATATACAAATGTGTGAAATTTTTTGATTTAATCAAAGCATCTCAGGTACCATTATGGTTATTGCATTTGACAAGGTAGCAATTGTTTTTCCACCGAAAGAGAGAGAGAGAGAGAGACAGAGAAAAGTTACGATAAATTGCATGCGATATGTCAATCTCCAGTGCACGTAATCTGCGCGCACGCAAAGTTTCGATTCATTGATTAAAATGGATGGATGGCATTAGAAAATCCATATTTTGTATGCGATGCATGTTGGGCTCAATTAATGCAAAGTGGAGTTTTAGCGGTTAGATTTTAAACGCTTCATCCATTAACGAAAACGAATTGCACACGCACGCATACGGGCCTTTTTATTTAAACATTTCATTCATTTTGTACACACATACTCATACAGATAAAAAAAGGCAGACACACTTCAGTTGACAACCGGTATCAACACCGCACTACACACACAGTCACTCACTCGCATCCAATCTCGGTCATATATTTGATCTTTTTCATTTGACTAAATCAACAGTTATGAATAAAACTCTGGTCAGTTTCAGGCAAATGTGTGCACAGGTCTACAACATCTCGATGAATTAAATCCAACTGTACTTGGTCGAGATTGGTGTGACGTTCAATGTCCGAATAAATGAACGACGTTATTCAAATAAAGAGACTATGGCACACGTTTTACACATGGTTTATGGTAGTTATGGTAAGTGTCTGTGCATATTACATGTGAAAAATACAAATTTGAGATAAATTTGTTTGCACATTTGAGTAATCTTGTTGTATGTCATGTATATTAATTACATTTGCCTGGCGTGAGAAACGTAACAAGAGTACCAAAAAAAAATACAACGCATTTTCACTTCAATACAAGTTTGTTTTTGCTGTGTAAAAATAAATGAGTTGCGAAAATCTCGGTATAGTTGGTGGTGTTCAAATGTTTTTGCACGCTTGCCGTTCGACAATGTATGCCGGAAAAAAACCCAGACAACCCAATAAATGGCTTCAGTTCGGTACTTGGTCTTTTTGCTTCGGTTAACAGGAATTGCTTTAACTCTGTTGTAGCTGTCGGATTTTTCCACTTCGAGTGGCTGCTTGAGTAAAATTTTTGGGTTTACGTTCATGGTTTTCAAAGCATATTGCATCCGAACATTTGATAACTAAATTTATTGCAGAAAATGCATTCACCTTTCAAAGGCAAACAAATTCATGCGAAAATCCAATTCATTACGTTTCAAATTAGGAATTTCGGTTCGAAAAGAAGCTCATCAAGCGCATACGTACAACACACACACACATGGATTAACTGGCAAAAGTGCAGTAGATGCTTATTTGCTCCGTTCAAATTAGATCATGTTTTAGACCACTTTACACATAAAATTATATTTATACAACACGAATCCCATAGCAGCGAATACACATACATGCTACAATATATGTAACTGTTATGAATTTGAAATGTTCGAGCTTCAGTTGATGAGATTGAATTTGCAAGCGTAATATTTTCTATGTTTATTGCCCTCGAGAATAAAGATCATGCCTGTGCATCTGAAATGTTATCAATACAATTCAGTATTTGAAGAAGAGAACATTTTTTGGTAACATTTCACAATCGAATGAATACACAATGATTTTAAGTGAGTTAAAATGTAACAAAATATTCAATCGCAACTGACCACGTACAGACTAACAAAAATCTCAAATGAGTCGAAATTGGGTTCAGCTCTCAATTATTTTTTTGCTCTAGTATTTGATTCAATCTACTGGATCTCATGGCAAATTTATTAAATTTGTATTTCATTGAGTTTTCAATCGAGTTTCTTCTTCTTCTTCCTCCGATGATGAACAGATTTCAAGCGTATAATTATCGTACTGTGAAAGGAGTGAACTTCCAAAAACTCAAATTGCAATTTCACCTTAAATTACATGCCAGACCTTTTTCGAGTACGATTTCATGCAAACACACACACAGAGAGAGAGAGAGACACTCGCATACAATGGGTGTAAGACAACATATCTACCGTTTCGATTATTTTGAAGTGCAGAACGATATCTGAATTTTGCGGGAAGTTTGCAACGTGTTCTCATCAACGTTTCTCTCGATGCAAATGTTTGTATGTTTGCTTTATAAATTTATCATTATAATGGTATGACATTTGAACAGACTGCGTCACACAAATTGACATATATTTATAGAATTTATGCTAGAATAGTTTGGCATTTAGTTGTTGTGTTGTGTAATGCATCTGTATGATGTTGAAAACCATAAGAGCTCTTGGGAGATAGAGCGAGAACGAGAAAAAGAGAGAGAGTGAAAGATATTGAGCATGGAAACGAACGAAGCCATCGTACTCATAGTCGTTGTCTTCATGACAAGAAATTAACAACTGAAACGCAGTTGAGATGTGTTGCAAACATTTCTGTTGCTGTGTATTTGAAAATGAGTGCGGCAACATGTTGAGAATGTCACACCAGGCACAACAACGCACATCGATGTTAAACTGTGAAGTTTAAAATTTTGAACAAATAAACTATGAATAGAATGGGAATGAACAGGAAAAAGATGAAATTGTGAATCTCAGTGATGGTTCGCATTACAAATGCAACGCATACAATTCAACAGCAACGTATTGCATGCTTGAAACATACATCCAACATCGGGCAGGTAAAGTGAATCTATGTGGCATACACCGAGAGAGAGAAAAAACGCATGGTAATTGCACTAGAAGAATAAACCTTGTAAAAAAATTATTGATGCGGTGAGTATTGTCGCTGTGTAAGCGATTCATGTCAATGAGAGTACCTGAGCATGAGATACGAGACTATTTTTTCACTTCAAATGGGTATACACTTAATAAATGGCTGTACATTCACAAACCTCATGGACACTGATAGAGCAAAACTATGTTTAAGATGACGATAAGCCGCATATAGCAATACAAGCCACGACGATGATGACGATGATAAATTTTAATTTTAATCGCAGTGACGTCCAATTAACAACGCACCAGTACATGTGATTTCGGATATCTCCCCAACTACAAATTACATATGGGTACGTACATGGTTCACGGTATGCAATCGAGAATGTACAATGTGCGCACGTGGGAAGTTTTTTTGTTGTTGTTGTGAAAAATGAAAAAATAATTTGAATGTGTCTGGATGTACCGAGACCATAAGTCATGCTGTATACAGTTGCCAGCCGCAATGCGAGTTGTAATCTTTGAATGAAGGGTGCAAAATAACAACGTGCACACATTTATATAGGTAGAGAAAACGGAACAAATGCAACAGTCAAACCAAATCGGATTTTACATTTATAATTGTCGAATGCGCCTTTCGAAATGAGAGAATGCAACTAATGCATACCGTTTTTATGCAGCAACCACACCAAGGCACAGATAATATGGGGTTCTCTCATTTCTCTATTTCTCGCTCTTCCACATTGTCTCGGCTCATGTTTTTGATTGCGCGCTTAGCACGACAAAAGGCCTCACCGTACACAATTGAATCTAGCCATTCCGTTTAATTTTCTGAGTCGTGAGCATTAAAAATAAATTCAATTAAAACGAACAATGGGCAAAAATGTCACTGAATAAGAAGAAGAAGAGACACACAGAGAGAGAAAGGGAAAATAAGAGTCACCGAGTTGAAAAATCCGCTATGAAAAATTGCTAAATGGTGTGGTGTCTCTCGCGATGGACAAAACTTGGAAATGTGCGTTGAAACTATCGCGGTGTAACAAAACAAATCGATATGAAAAAGGAACAATTTTTCCAATTTTGTATTCCTTTTGTATTCAGTCAGCGTATACAAATCAGCGCCAGCCTGTCCATAAAACTGCAATAAATTAATTTTAAAATAACACATTGTCTCGAATAGGCCCCGATTCACATTTCACCAACGCTTGAAAGTCATTCATGTGCCGGATTGGTTTTGTACCATTGAAAATGGCTAAAGAATGGAAACACAGATAAAACTGCTGGTTCGATTCGATTCGGATTTTCACTGGCATTTAATGAATCATTGCCAAATTCGTTGTCCAATGTTCATGTGCAATATTTCTCGTAAATTCATATTGGAACTTTGAAATAAATACTGCATTTTCCCAATTAGTAAATTTTATGATCTTCAAATCGAACAATGTCTGGCAACTAATTAACAAGAATTTATGTTTTGTTATCGATTTTTGATATTTTCTCGTTCGTTTTTTTTTTATTTGGCATTTATTGGCTCATTGATGACAAACTGAACAGATTCGTTCCGGATGTGTGCGTATGTGTAGATGCTTTTTTTTTATTGGAATCCATTTGAAATGCAGACTTAAGAGAGTGAGGATATAATAAAATAATAAAAAAGCTACGTGATTTATCGCATTTATTGAACATAGTAACGAACATGAACGCAAAATATGGAAAGAGAATGACCGAAAAAAAATATCAGAAAAAAGAGAATCGAAAAGGTATTTGAGTAATTCGAACGACACTGCAGCAAGAGCAGCAACAGCAATCGAAATGGTTTTTCACTGTGGAAACCTTTGTGCTGTGTTCTTTTTTTATTGCAATCGCTGTTGTTGTTTGTTCTCATCGCCTCTTTTGTTCTTTCACAATGTTTTATTGTACATTGTATCAAATATTGGACATGATGGTGAGTTATACAGATCACCACATACATTCACATTTTGCGTAATCAAATTTGTCGACTGCGTTCCGACTTGAATACAAATTATTCGGTGCGGGACAATGGGATTCAGGATGCCACTTTTGCATGGCCCATTCATTTTTTTTCTCTTTCCCTGTCTCTCTCTTTCTCTATCGCTGTCGTCTTTCTATTCTATTTTGTTTTGGATTTGTTTTGTTTGTTCTTCAAAATTTATTTGGATTTCGTTGGATGCTGCTGTTACATTATTGTTGTCGTGTAATCAAACACGCATACAAAAAGATTGTTCGAGCACTAAAAAGAATCGGTTGGTTTTTCGTGTCGCATCTGGGTAGTCAACAGACAATAAGTAAAATGATGACGATGATGATGGACTTTGATTTACCGATTCCTGAATAGAATAATCAATCAGAGAGATAAACGCAATCGACACAACAATTCACAGTCAGAGTTGGTATTAAATAAACTCCAACCCACGACAATGACGCATTTTATGGATGAATCTGCTGATTTCGTGATTTTTCCATTCTCTCTCTTTCTCTCTCTCTCTCTATCTATCTGACTAACAATTAACAAAAAAAGAACCATTTCCCTTCAATCAAAATTCCAACAAAACAACTAAAAATTCAACATCAAAATGTTGACCGATTCGATGATAAAAGAGTTTTGAAATTGTGCACATTTGGAAAAAGTTTTAATCGCTAAAATGATTCAGGTTGGGTTTGGTTTTGTTTGGTATTCTATTTTAAAATGGATGAAGAATGAATCTGTTTGCTTTCATCTTATGTGGGGTCTTTTGATGACATATTTGTATAATGTGTGTATCTAGTATGATATTTGATATAGAAATGAGAAAGAGGAAGAAGAAGAAGAGAAAAGGTTAACTGCTGTTACAAGTGATTTGCTATAAACCAAAAATGATACTATACACGTCGGTCGAGTGACCACCATTGACCAACATTTGTCAACATCAAATGTAATTTTCGTTCAATGAAAGAGAAAAGAAAACTCTTCCTCGATCTATTTGCTTCTCATCACAATTGTGCTGGATACTGGCATGTGCTGTTCGAATATACCACAAGATAACAAATCGCCATAGTAACACAAACACATCCGACACATGAGGCTGTTATCAAGCACAAATACTTACGCACTTATTAATAGATAGCAGATAACGACTTGGGAAAATGGCACCGAAAAGGTTTGCCAACAATTTAACTGAGATGAAAGCAGTAACAACAAAGGGCGAATACATCACCAACAGGCCTGCCTACATCTTCTCGTCAGACACCGAACAAACCGAGCGGCAACAATCAGTAACAAAATGTGTTTACGTGGTGTTGAACACAGAGAAAAAAAGAACTTGGATCTCTTTATGGCTTGGCTCGGCTTGGATTGGTATGGCTTGGCTCAACTCGAATCGAAAAGAAATGAAATTATTCGAGCAAAAAAAGAGAGAAAATGCTAGGCTTGTGTATCTCTTGATTTCTCCTTGGGCATGTACTGCATTTGCAATTGTGAGGGTGACAGATGTTTCACTAAACAGACAAACATAATGAAATCATATATGCGAACAATGGGGCCAGATTATAATAATTTTTCCTCTTTTTCTTCATCTTCTTCGTATGTGCGTATGAGTTTGAGTGCACACACGTTTCGTATTGGACAAGACCATGAATGAGTCTCACATTATGCTACAATGGTATGACAACCAAATAGAAAAAAAAGGATGAAATGCAAAAAGAAACAACTAATACTCAGTCTAGATGAATACAATCACGTTCTCGGTGAATCACATACAGACAGACGCACACACAAAACCGAACAATAAAATTAGCCAAATGCGATTGTCACTTTCACCGATCCAAAAAAATAAAGAATTTTCTGCTCCTTTATGCGTGTTATTATTACTCACAGCAAATTAATAGTTTTGTCTCTTCGTTTAACTTTTTCTTTCTTTTCGCTTTGATTGTATGTGTTGTGTGGATGTGTCATCGTTTGTTTGGCCAAAGCGACATAAGTTTTTAGTTTGGCGTACATTGTCATTTAGTAATTTGCGTTTGTGATTCTGACACATTTGGAAATTATCTACCATGAAATCAAATGAAACCATCAATGTACAATACAAATTGTGGCCATAGCAATTCGCACATTTATTGTCTATTTTTCTATTCACATTTTCATTCAGTTTAGATGTGTATAAAGTCGTTGTACGATGCATGTACACTTTTGTTCAATTCTTCCTTAATGTGGTAAAATTTGATGAAATAATTTACTGAATGTGTCGGCTTTTATGACACTAATAGGATCAAAAATAATAAATGGCAATGCAACGGTTCACAAATGCATTCTTATTAATAACGGCCCTTCGTATCACCGTTTCTCTTTTGTATATTGGTTTGAGCGTGCACATCACAAATTACCTTTAATAAATGCCATAGATTTTTCATTTCTCATATCAAATGTGTCATATCGTGATGGTTTTTTCTTCTTCTTTCGTTTGTGCATTCGTTAATGCGATGTATTCAGGCGGTAATAGCGGCGACGGCGGCGGCGCGTGTGGTCGTTTGGTTATGCATATGCGTGTGTGCCTAGAGTGTGATCTATTTTATCGAATAATGCACAAAATTAAATAAACGCTCATATGCCAAGTATTTAACCGTTTTTCGTTTGTTGCGGTTGTTGGTGTCAGTGTGTTGTTGTTATCATTATCTCACAATTTAATGTGTCAGATGAAATGAATTTATTCGTCTTTTTTTGCTGCTGAACTCTTGCTTGTCTTCATTCATTGCCAGTGTGTGTTTATGAATTCGCATTCATTTTGGAATCCGTTCTGACACATAAACACGATATAAAACGGTGTATCAGACCATGGTAAGTATACAAATGGTGGCAGTCTCTCAAGAGCGCATGATATTAAAATTTCGTTGCCGCTCAGTTAGGTGTGGGATTAGCTTTGGGATTTCCCGTTCGTAAAAAAATTGTCAAAAGCAAACGAAAACCATTTTTGTACATTTTAAATTGAGTTTTGAAGTTAATGATAAAGAACTCATACATTATGGAAGAGCATCGAATGTTAATGCTGGTTGGTTGGTACAAGGGGAAATATAGAAAATTTAATTTAGACACACCACCAAAAAGTACAGCTACGCTTCGCAAGTTAGATTCAAGTGGGAAGATAATCACACTGTTCAGTGACATAGACACACACACACAATACAAATGTGCTAAAAATACAAGTTTGATGCAGAGGAAAATCGCACGCGGTGCGTGTTATGTTTATTAAATGAAGTGAACAAGTGTCTTCCTTTTCGCCATCATAAAGTTTAAATTTCATTTCGTTTCAATTCAAGGGTTCACGCACATTATTCCAACTCATGCAAATGGATTTATCGAATTCAATTCCGAGTGTTGAGAGCATACCTTTTTTTCTATGAATGTTTCATTTCTTCAAGCGTTTCAAATTTTGACATTGTTCAAGCAAAGAACAATAATCTTTTTTGAAGCATCAAATTATTCCATTTCAAGTCATGTTTGGAACGAGTACTTAACTCCACCCGGATTAATCGGCTTTATCACATTTCTTGTGAGAAATAATTATGGTTATTGTTATCGCTGGCATTTAAGCTAAATTGGTGCAAAAATTAATTCAATTCAATTAACAGCTGCATGCAATTTAAAACGAATGGACTGAATGAAAAAATACGACAAAAAAGATTATTTTGATGACTTTTTTCTGTGCATTTAGTTGTTGCAATAAATTTTATTGCTTTCATGTGATAATGCGGATTTTTTTGCTCAGTTATCTTAATCATTGGCAGTTTCTTGTGAATGGATATGTGTGAAACAAGAAATCTAAATAGCGTTACGAATGCTTGTAGATTGAAAAATTCTTTTGAAAATATAAAAAAAAATCTCATTAACTGGTTTTAGCGTAATTTAATTTGCGCTAATTGTTTCATTTGTATGGACATTGTCGCCATTTTTGTTGGTTCATTTTTGATACGAAAACTTGAATTTATCTGCAACAATGTGCACTGAATTGTACACCAAATGTTTGTTCGCAACTCAATAAAATTCATTACCATTCTGGCAAATAGGTTTATTGGGACGTTGACTTAAACCGCAACAAGTACATTTAAATAATAAATTATCATTTTGTTTGCATGAATAATCCAAGAAATGACTTAACTTATGCCGTCAAAATGCAATGGAGAGCATAGATTGTGTGGTAAGGAAACGCATTCCGCAAAGGTAACAGCAACAAGATTTGTTTGCTTAAAATCTTACAGTTAAAGTAAATATGTGCACATATTTTGCATCAAATATGCATATCGAACCATCTATTGCAATAGACCTGTGGATGCAAATGAGCCAAGAGAAAGATGCAAGTGAAAATAACTTCTTCTTCCTCTGCGATTCAATTGCTCCTAGATTGAAAGGGCCACAAGAATCTTTATCAACGGCTATGAGCAAAATGGAGAGAAAACCAGTTAATTTATTGGTCATTTTGTCGACCATTTACCAATTTATAAAATCAATAACGAGATTTTCCTTCATAGGTCGGCAACAACACTCGAGTGCAACAAATGCAGAGATGGTTAACGATTCGATGGAGACTTTCTTCCATAATGCCAAGGGACTAACAGTAAAATGCAAATTTATGTACATTGCACACATAAAGCGCTCATAAGAACGACAAAAAAATAGATGTGAATGAAACGAGGAATCGATCGTTGTCGGTTTTCTCACAGTCTCAGCCAACGATAAATGCTTAGTTTGCCGCTAATGAACTGCTTAGTGAAGTTATTGTTTTTTTTCTGTTGCTTTTGTTTTCATCATCACATATTTTGTCGTATTGTTAGTCATCAATATCCTTGCACTTGCCCGAGGTCGAATGCTCAACGAAGCAATACCATTCGGATCAGTTAGTATTGCTATTATTCTTGTAATATTTATGCATACATATATACAAAACCACACCAAGTCGATCTATTGCATTTGTTGCACTCTCTCACTCTCCTTCGCTGCATGCATTTGCAATTCGTTTTCATTGCGCTATTCGAGCTGATTGCTAGATATATGTATGAACGATGCGACACAATGTTCTGCTTTTAGCATTTGTACGAAATCAAAAATCAATACGTTTAGTCTGTCTCGGGATTAAAAGGCACAAAAACTTTTAGCTGTTGTTAGTTTCTTTCTCTTTTTTTTTAAATTTTTTTTTTCGATGCGATATTTGCATGCACCGACATAGAATACAGAATATATTCTCACACACAATTTTGCATTCGATACGTACGGACTGCATATTCAAGCGGTGAGCTGATTACAGCCATTCTCAAGAGCGAACGCATATTCTCTTTACGTTATAACGTTTTTGAGCTTAATTACGAGACAGAAACAAACGCTTAACTTCCCATAATTTATTAGTCGGAATATCATGCAGAATACAAACACACACACACTAAACAGCGAAAGAAGGCTAATCGACGAAGAGGAATAATCGCCCGTTTGCAAAATGGGAAATTGCATCGTTGTGCTTGCAGTAGTTGAAGTGATATTACAGTGTACACCAAATTTATTTTTTTGAATGAGCATTGAGCGCATCATACGCCAACGACACTGTAATCGAATACAAAAACTCGCAACTAATAAATTATTGTCCACCGTCTTGTTCTTTATTTTTCTTGTCTTGTTTTGCCATGCCATCTGAGGAAACGGTATAGGCATTCATCTCATAAAAGGCTCTCGCGCGATGGAAAACATTGTATACGACCATGTATTTTATAATTCATTTCGTTCATTACCGATGAGCCAGAAAAATTTGTTCTTGCACGACTATTTCAAAGAAATTATTGTTTTTCTCTCTCTTTCTCTGCCTTCATATACTTTTTGTTTACTTTCGGTTGTCTTTGTGAACGGAATGAAATTTATTTTCGGAATTGTTTTAAATGATTCTCTAGAGAAATCTTGAATGCGCACAGAAAACAGCGAAGATATTGCGTTTGATGATGGTCGAACGATTTGCAATCTATGTTCAAACCAAAAATGGCATATAGAGTACATGGTATTCTTTTTTTTTTTGCATATATGGCAATTAAGAATAAGCACCAAGCATGTAGAGGATGAGATGAGATACAGATATAACGCCTTCGCGCTCACACCACATGGAAGCGTTCACATTTTCGATTTTTCATCATAATTTGCTCATAATTTATTTAACTTTTATTTGAGTTTCAATTTATTTTGTTAAGTCATGTTAATAATTTCATCGAGGTTTGAGTGAACGGCCGAACCGTGAGCGGGAGAAGATTTATTGATTTTCACAGTATGCGGTTTGCGAATGCAAGCTAATAACTAAATTAAAAACAAATCTGTTTGTTTCTTTGATTATGTGAGCGTTATGTTTTTTTTTTCGTTCTCTTCAGTGAAGCGTATGCAAATTGCGTTATGAATGTTTGAAGTATGTGTGTGTGTGAGCACATGTATTTCGAATCTTCTTTATATAAGTGGGTTGACTTTGAAAATGCTGGCTCATCGCGCGCGTCATGATTCCGTTCGTGCACATGAAATGTCTAAAGAATGTGTCATATTCAGATGGTTTATTCGTATCGTTATTGCCATAAGTGCTTTGAAACAATTTTTGCTTCATAAATTCAATTGGACTCTGCTATATTTATATTCAAATAACACGAAATCCCCGCCAGACGCATACTGTCCATCATCGAGAGAGAGAGGCGGAGGGAGAGAAAGGGCACAACAACAGACATTGCTCTTCGATATAATTTGTGTATGTACATAGAATGAAAGCAACCTGTTTTTTTATGAGCTAATAAGAACAACATATTTTTTTCGGTTCGTTTTGGGTAGTTGGCGTTTTTTTGAGTTTGTTGTTGTTTTTTTGTTCATGTTGTCAAATGCAAATTAGTTTTCCTTCCGCATTATTTATTTTATGCACTCTCCACCATTTTCACCATAATTTTGATCAATATTTCTTCCGTCTTTTTTTCCATTCTGCACAATCATCCGTCATCTAGTCAGAACGATTTTCTTGTCATTCATTTCGATAATGTCGTTTCACTGTTATTGCTTTAGTCCATCATTCAGCAGCACCACAGTTTTATTTTTGTATTCAATTATTTATGCTGTATGTATTTACATATCCTTGGTTTCCGTACACAGATCTAAATCAAAGGAAATGAATATACACTCTTTTCCATGCCAAGCACTCACACACATTCATGAACGATTTACAATGTACATTGTAACATTTTAATTTTCACCATATATACCTTTATTCGGACGGTTGGATATTTATGACTTATTTATTTATGCTTTATTTATTCTCTGAACAGAATCAGATTGACATTGACATGTGATACTTTGTGTGAAACAGTATAAAAGATTGAAACCGAGCATACGTAAAATGTTGCCGTCGTCGCGTGGACTTTTTGATTGTGTTAAATGATCAAATTACGGATCATTGTTGCATAAATTCGATACCATCCTTACGAAAAGGAGTTATTTCAAGAGTTTAATTGAAGGTGAAATGAACTGTCTGCACAATTTTTCGATTCAATTTAAATATTTCACTTTTAATTTCACTCGAATTGAGTGCAATTTTTTTTAATTGTAAACTTGATGAGAAAAACTCGTACATTTCACTTTTTGTTCAAAAAGTTTTAATTTTTCATGCAAATCATTAATTTACAGAGATCAAAAAGATAAAATAAATTGATGTGTACGCTGTCGCTATGATGAATTACTTTGTTTATTTCAATTTCCTATTTTTTTCTGTCTCGGCAAATCGAAAATGTTTAAAGATGTTTAAAATGTATCATTTTGGGATTACAAAATGATAAAAAAGCCCAAGATAAATTTAACAAATACATTTAATGTGATACATCAAAATTAATCGTCGATTGCATGTGCATGTCGTTTGCCATTTGGGAAAAGTCAATGTTATGAATTGAGCAAGACTCTGAAAAATATGCATTTCCACACATGGATCGTGCAATGCTGTAACATCGTGTTCTTTGAGACGCTGACAAATTGTGACATGAAACTGTGTTACTTTGTTGTTTCACTGCCATCGGCAGTCTTCGTAATATATTATGAATTGAATCGCATTAATTTTCGTCGTCGTTTTTATGTAGTTGTGCTGTTGAGCCTGGCGTGTTCGTGTTCACTTACATTTCTGTTCTGTGACGAACAAAAAAAAAAAAAATAAACGTTAAGAACTGTCACTCAGTGTGTACATGTATGCATTGGTAATCATTTATTCGGTACAACATTTTGAATATTCATGTTTTTCCAAAGTAGCAATTATGTGGAAAATCAATTTCTGATAAACAATCGAAACTAAATCTCTATTTTGCCAACAAGCATATTAAGAAAATGCCAAACAATCGATGAAGTGAAACCAATTATCATGATTATATCTGTAATTATGCATACTCAAAATCGCATACATAATTGGTTGTGGAGTACAACTGCAGTGAAATGCAACAACAGCACCAGTGGCGGCATTGGCATTTAACGCATCATCTGATAATTTTGTTATTAATATTCTATCATCATCATCATCATCATGAGTATGTATGTATCTGTCAATGGCTAATCGGGGTTTGATTTGATATGACACGATTTTGTTTACATGAGTTCGATATGTGTCTGCCATTTAAAAACCAGAGTCTGAAGTTGTTTTAACCGATCGCTTGCGGCAATCGGATTTTCGATCTACGTCATTTCAACGCGTAAATACATTCACAATCATCGATTGATGTTTGTTATCATCTTGGAAAATCTATGGACGACCAATGCTGTTTTGTTTTAATGCCATGCTTAGATAGAGCATTTTGTCATCGCATTAAATGATAGCTGCACTAATTTATCGATGTGTTTTGTTTGGCTAGCATATAACGTGCAAGATTTTGATTGCGGTTCATTCCACACAAAATGACCCGAGGCAATACAGGCTTGGTGTTTGTAAATTTATCGAAATGTGGTATGTAAACTTAAAACAAAAACGATGTGATTTATTAATGGCGAAACTATAAATGATTGATTTGAATGGAACATTTTGAAAACAATGCTTTCATAAAAGTGTGTGTGTGCGTGCGTGGATGTATTTGATTACAAATTAAACAAATTCAGAATGCATGAAAATCGATTTAACGCATTGTGGTTTCACACGTAACTTGTTTTTGTGGTGACGACGAGAACACTTAAAACAAAAACACATTTCGTCTTTCTCTCCGTTTTCATTTGTTTTTCTGCGGCGGATGCGGTTCGTATTAAAAACATGTCAATGAAAATCAATAACATAAGTTTCAAAGGCAATCATCATTAATATTGGTATCCAAATGCGCGTTGAAAATGAATGACGATGAAGTGTTTAAGAAACAAGAAATGCTCGCGACATGACTTCACTTGATAATTGTCTAGGTGCGGCTTCATCGAATCATCCGCATTTCTTCATTTTTTATTTCATTTTTGTTGACAATTCGTATATGCAACGATTTAAGATTGAATCTGTCTCTTATTTCCAATTGCACGACATGTCGATGGCAACGAAAACTCGATAATTTATTAATCGAATGGATGGAATTCAGTCATTCGACGACGAAATGAAGAGTAATGAGGAGTGTCAAATTACGAATACAGTGAGAGAGGAAAAAGTGGGAATATCAAATTGTCGAATATTTATTATGATTTCTTCGTTTCCCCACTCTTGTCCAATGTTGCCGATGAAAAATGACTTTTTTTGCGCTATTTCCAATGAAACTATTACATACGTAATGGGCTCTTTGAAATGGATTTTGCTGTTGATGCCGATCGCTACGGTTAATGCAATCAAAATCTCACTTTCACAAAATAAAAACGCCAAACGAACATCAATTCGCATTAGATGCTACGGTGGATTTATAAATTTTTAAATTGAGCGCATCTATATCGTTTTCGATGGGATGAAATCGCACATCGATGCAATCGAAAACATCAATCACGAACGAAATAAAACAGCAAATATCATTGCCCGACGTATCCTCCATGTCGAAGCGCAAGTGGGGTGAGTTTTGTGCGCGCACACTTCCGATTCTCGTCAATTTATTCAAGTTGGAAAAAAAATTCAGCACAAAGAAAAGCCTTTCGTGCCAAACCGTACACAAACCTAGATAAAAACAAAGTTATTTTACCAAAGTGAACATTTTGAAAGCCGTTTAATACGTGAAATGCTCATCGTCAGAGTTATTTTTTATCTTCGGCAACGAAGCGCGCCCTATTCGCCAGAGAAAAATTTCCGATACGGCTTTGCTTGTGCCTTCAAAATTCATTTTAAGTTTTTTTTTTCGTTTGTTTTTCCTCCTCTTCTTCAATTCAAAAGATAAATGTTTGAGCAATGGATTGGCATAGGAAAAATCAACGAGCAAAGAAAAACGTTTATCCTTATCTTTTGCACGTTCATCAGAAGTTCACGCTGCTTTATACGCACTGATCAGGTGCTTTTATCAGTGATGGTTTTTTCCTATCTGAATAGCGCTAGCTATTCGCAGCGTCTGAACAGCATTGCTGCCCAGATGCTGAATCGAAGCGGTTGCCGCACGCGTTTTGTACCACACAACATATTGTCATATAGTCTAAGTAACCAATGAGCTCACAGAGTATGATACACTAATACCATAGTCAGTATACAAACGCATGTCAAACAGAGAACGAACGCGAACGTATATGCTCTGTGTGTTACAAACAAAGTGTGTTGCGCGTGCGGCAACCGCTACGATTCAGCATCTGGGCAGCAATGCTGTACAGGCGCTGCGAATAGCTAGCGCTATTCAGATAGGAAAAAACCATCACTGGCTTTTATCGAAGTGTGTTGCTGTCCTTTTTCTCTCACAAACGGGATTTGTCTTTGGTATGAAACTTTTCTGAAACTAAATTTTCATTTTGGCCGACAAAGTAAAACAAAACAGATCTGGGTGATGCAGCAGAATCAGTCGTTTTTTATGTATCGTTTTATTTATCTTTTTAATAACATATTTCTTTTTGTAAAACGAAAGCATCAATTTGGTGCGATGTTTTGTGGATGAAACACTAGCACTCATTATGGTTTTCTATCGTAAAAATGAGATTCTTTCCTTTTTCGTCGTCTTTTTTTCATGAAAAGCGCCCATTTAAACCAAAATGTGCTGCTCATCCTGCGTGTTTTACTAGAAGATGAGAAAATATAGTCCATGGAAATACGGAATCAAGTAAACATTTTGTGTGCACAAACGATAATAACGGCGATAACAATCGCTCATTTTTTTTAGTTGAATTCAAAGCCCAGAGTAGAAAAAAGCCAATTTTGTTGTGAACGATTTTCCATTTGAAATTCTATTTTGGCCGCTGTGAAAAGCAAAAATGAGAACACAGTGCGGCCAGAGTGAAAAAGAATAAGTAACTAACGACTTTCTTTTTATAACCATTGGATAAATGGAAAACGCTCAGTTCAAACCATAAGGAAATTTATGCCGAGTTTATAAACACTCATCAAATAATCATTTTCGCTGAATTTTTCTTCACTTAGCATCCGATTTTAGTTTTGAAACATTTCAATGAGTTTCTTTTTTTTTTTGTTACTCTGTTTTTTTCACGTTTTTTTTATATTTTAAACGTTTTACATTGTTGATTTTGCATCAAAAATTGTTGAGATTTCAAATAAAAAAATATATTGTGATTTAGTGCAACACTTGCAGATCTTGTGTTAAAATTGCGAATGATACACGGATATATCTCTAGTTTGAAAACCGAACATTCAATGCAGCATTTAAACTTTGTTTCCAGCATTACAAATTCATCCTGCTTACAAGATAAACGAAGTCTTTTCACTGTTTAGAAAACAGCAGGTTTCGATTAGACACACATAGTTTGAACATGTATTGCAAAAGCGTTCAAGACTCTTCTAGTTTCTTGAATGGAACTAGTAAAAAGAAGAAACAAACAAGTTGGTATCTTGATCGAAAAATCCGCTCAATCTGGCATAAGCGCTTTGGCAACAGAACATGGTACAAAAGAGATGTGACAGGCAAGAATCTAGGCAACAATTTGAAGAAGAAGGAGAGAAAATAAACTAACTGATATCAATCAGTAGATATAGTGTAGTAGAGGTATTCGGCATGTGTTTGTAATTCATTGCAATGAACGATGATGAAACTGATAAAAACCAAAGTTGATGGAAACATTGAACTCTTTTTCCTGAACATGCAAACACATACACGGTGTACAAAACATAACACGCGAATATATCATTCTTCTTCCAAGAAATGAAAGCTTCAGATTAAGATGATGCACGATGCACCAAAGGAGAGAGAGAAATTACCGCAACAAGAAGCACGAAGAAGAAAATGGAATTCATTCAAAGTTTTGCCGCCGTTTTACAAAAGAACCACAGCGAGATTGAAGACAGATTTGGCTGTTTTATGCAATTGTTCAGCGTTTAATGGATTTGCATTGAGATTTTAATCAATACGAAACTGAATGAAAGGAGAAAAGGCAAGAGAAAAAAACCATTTCATAGCACTTGCCACTGAAACTTTAATAGTTTCGCTCGTTCAATTGCAATTTCTGAACGGTTTTCTCATTTCTCAGAGTGCTTTGAAATGGTCAAAGTAGCTCTAAATATTAAAATGGTACGTTTCTTTTCATTCGAGATCGAACGGCACCGATAACGAGAAGAATAGACACGCAGAAATAGTGAAAACAGAATGAGATTGTGAGACGTTTAATGAAATACGTGTCAAAGGACGACAAGATTTCAATTAAGAAGGTAAGAAACTCTTAAGACTTTTAATTTACGTTTTGGTGCGATCTCATTTCTTCGCATCATTTCAATCGAAATGAATAGAAAGCGTGCACGGTTTAACAGCATTGAATTGATTGCGAGCACATCGGGCGACAACATATTTGTGATGTTCCAATCTGTGCGGATCAGAGACAGCTAAAGAGAATTGTGTAGTTAAAATCATACAATTGAAATCGTCCATGAAATTGGTTATTTGAACCGGCCCCTAACTATTATCTGTTCAGTGTGTGTGTTTTTAATGTACGGAAAGAGCAATCCACCTCTGGCCAGGCCAATAGAACGATTTGGCATTATTTTCATTCAATGAAATGTTGAACGTTTTGATTTTTCTATATTTTGTTTTTTCACATTTTATCCCTGTTTCTTCATTTCGCCATGTTAAATTGATGCGCTATTGCACTCAGTTGTGATGCGCCCAACATTGTCACGTAATGAGTGTAAAAGCCAGCTGGGTGCCCCTTTAATCCGATACAAGTCTATATTTTCGTACAGATTATTTATGTTTTGATCGTTCAGATTGCGCATGAAATAAGTATAGAAAATTTCATCGAGTTTTACAATCGGTTTGTTTGCTATTGTCGTTGCCAATTCAAGTGATCCAAATGTGTGCAACCGATTCTGAACTATGTATCGAAGTGAATGCGCGAGACAAAAACACATCGATATCTTTTATTTCACTCGCATTCGCTTATCCAGATGGCGTTTTTTGTACACGTTCTTCGTGTTATTACCATTGTTCATCACGAACTTCAACGTGTATTTGTTGATAATCCTTCGACATGAAAGCCCAGCTTCTCTATCTCTATACGTTATTTCTGAATTGTTGCTGTTGTTATTTTTGTATGTTTGTTTATTTGCAACAAAATATGCGGGTATTTGTGCCGAATCAATTTACCGAGAAATGTATATGTGTAGATACGATAATCGTTGAGAATTCATCATCTTTTCTACCTGAAAATAATCCTGGTCATAATTACATGTGTCGTAATTTGTGCTAAGAATCGAATTTCTTCTTTGCTTCACATACACACAACCACTTCGTTTCGTTCTCCATTCTTCAGTAATATTATTTTTTCTTCTTCTCTCAATACGTCATGTATACATGAATATATGGATGTTTAGCTTGTTTTCGACTATTCTGTTTCTACATACATAAGCGAATCCATAAAATGGAATAATTTGTTGCCTGAGAGAGCGCTGAATAACAAAAATCAATTTGTGCAAAATAACAAAGAGCTCACTGTAAATGAAAAGAAAGAGTATAACATTGCAAACACGTTCAATATATTTGTTCACTTTGGCTTTTAGTGTATTTTGTGCTATGTTATGCCGTCTGTATGTAATTCATTTACGGGCCCATAAAAATCGAACAGAAGTTTCGAAACGAACGACATGTGATTCGTTTTCGTGCACACGAACGATTCAATCGTAAAATAAATAGTGCAAAATGTTTCTTTTCACCTGCTTCATTCCTTCTGCACAGACAAACACTGATATCTGCGTCGCATGACCATGCCCTTTGCCGTGTTCCGTCTCATAACTCATGTTTTATTATCATAAAATGTGAGGACGATTCGATGGAAGGTGATATTCTGACGACGCTCATTTTTCCTTTCGTTTTGATATTCGCTTCGATTCCGTGAATCATTTTTCTCTGAACTTCGTTTGAAATTATCCGATTTCATGTTGTAACCTTTTTATTTTGACTAAAAAATTGTATCTCAAAATCAAAAATCATTATCATCAGGTAGAAAAGTTTGCGCTGTCTGCGATGAGTAAATGGTCTCGGTTTTAATGATTGACTGTCAAAAAGATGTTGTAATAAAATACCAATTTTCAAATTAGTCACGTAAAACAAAGAACCACATCGAGAATATTTTCATATCTTTACGTCATAACAGCATTAATCGATATTGATATCGTTAACTTCGTTAAATTACATACAATGATTTTTGGATAGGATAGATCCGTAAGATCTCCGCAAGATACACACCAAGCGTGCGTACGTAGCCGTACATAGTCCTACGCATCTATCCTATCCAAAAATCATTGTATGTTAAATTATCGATTCATATATCCATTTCGAGAAATGCCACCAATCTGATGGAGGTCGAACTTAAAAATGTAGACAAAATTGAAGAAATGTCTTTCAATTCATAACGTTCAATTATTCCAATAATAGTAAAAGAGCCAAACGGCGTGAACTGGAAAGGACAACGGTTAATTATAGAGAAAACCTGATTGGACAGCAGAAAAAAATGTAGGAAACCTTTGAAATTATGCTTAAAAACAAAACGTTCTGATTTCGCATTGAGCAATTTCAATGGTTTGAGTTGCGCCATAAAAATCGATATGAAAATGAATCAAACCAATGTAAAACTGAATAACAAAGAATTTACACAAAATAAACTGAACCCATTTTCGCAATCAACTAAACGACATTTCATTGCACGACACTCATTTGAATGGTTTAAAAAGGCATATGGAATTATAAAATTGTATCGTTAATTTAGGCTCTCGTGTGACGACAGGCTTTATACTTCTGATTAGACATGGCGATATTCATGTCTGCATGAGTTAGTAGTGGGTGGTAGTTAATAAAACATGAAAAGTAAATAATTTTGTCAGAGTAAGCTTTAAAAATATATGCGCGAAAAAAAGGAGACCACGGGACAGCAGCAGTAATTCAGTGTGTTTTAACGTTATTTTTTTATTTTATTTTCACCTCTTTGCATTTCCTCATTTAAGAGCGTTCTTTGTGACGACTTGTGAATTCATGCTAAGGGTCAGTGTGAATTTTAAAAACAAAATACCAACAACAAAAGTGTTCATTTAATTTACGTTCATTTCAGCTTGTTCATGGAAGTAAAAAGGTCTGTGCACCTTCTAGGTACACAATCATTTAGATTTTTATACGTTGTGTGTGTAAAACGAAAATGATGAAAAGAAATTGTCGCCTTTTTTCGTCGCTACTACAAAATGCTCTTATTAAATGGTTTTTTTCCTCGTCGCTTTTGTCGCCGACAGAAAATTCGCATCGGTTTGATGAATTTTAAGCGCAATGCGATTTGCCGTGTGTTCTTTTTTTCGCTTTCGCTTCTGCACTTGAACTATTAGTGAACGCGCATGCAAGCGCGCACGGTACTTGCAAATTGACTTAATACATACTAATTAAAATATTTTAGTGCTAAAATCATGTCGTTCACTTTGATGGTTTTTCGTAAATACTTTTTATTAAGCAATTATGTGTGTGTGTCACACGGTGTACATTGACTTTCATTAATTACGCGATAATTGCGAAATTCATTCAGAATAGTATACACATTTCAAATTCGACAAGTCGTCCGCGATTTAAGACTTATTTAATGGTTCTTCTACTGGCCAAGTTTCAGAGAAATACATTTCGATGTATGGTTTTCATTAAATTAACACAGAAAGTATAAATGGAATTTCATTCATCATTCATTACTCTATATTCCTAATTGGAACATGTTCTCTTTTAAAATCTCTGCACAAATTAATTAAATTGAGTGGGTTGTATTTCGAGATTTTGGTTGTTAAATCTATTTTCGTTGTCGCACACCGGAACTGAGACGCGAGCGAAAAAATATTGGAAGCTTCAGTCGAAAATGATGGAAATCTCACTTTTATCATAAATCAAATTGATGATACTAGATACTTTTCATTCATGTCGCAACATTTAACACTTTCCTTGAGAGAGCTATAAAAGGAAACAGCGCGTGCACGAATTGTTTGAATAGCAATTATCGTACAATGGCTGTGTGGCGTAGCGAAACATGATTTTGATTTATTGCAGTTGGATGCTTGATTTTACAGTCAACTCTAAAATTTATCGTATACGTATTGTATTATAACATTTTCGTACTTTCATACAAATTCCATGCACATGATGCCAGAACGGTGGAGCTGTGAGCCGCCACTTACTTGTATCAGGTCCGCTTATACAGAATTGGCAACGTGTGTGCATTGAATTACTAGTGTAAAGTAGCAAACATCAGATTGGAAGGATGCTGTTGCTCTTGATCTCGGCAGAGAGAGAGAGAGAGGGGGGGGACAAAGAGAGAGTAAAAACTCAAAGTGTTTTATTTGCTTTCATTAGTATTGTCGCAATACATTTGTACACGGGCTGCAGTAAGATGTCTCTTGACGGTTGTAATTACATGCAATGCATTTTATACGAAACGAACTACTTCTGTTACAAATCGAGTCGAGCAACAATATCAGCAGCATCACATATCACATTTGACATCTCTTTCTCTCGTCTGTCTCGAATGTATGCGCTTGTCGTGTGTTATGTGAAGAGCTAAAACACTTGATCAGTGCCCTCGATTGCGCATTCGAATAAACATATGTAACGTTCATTTCATTCGTAACATTTGTCGTCGTCTCTCCCGTCGTGCATTCGAACTATAAAAAAACACACTCGCACACACCGTAACTAGAGCACGAGGGTTAGAAAATGAATAGGTACATCGACGGGAAATGAAGCACACACACACAACGAAAACAAGCATCGGAAAAGCAAATAAATAATGCCAGGATCGGATGCTAATGAAGCCAATGGCAATAAGCAATTTATTATTCAACCTATATTTTTAGCTTTAGTTTTCATTCTTTATCTATTTAAGTTACAGTTTTATACTTCAATGCGGTCGATTCAAATGACATTTTTTCCGCTCTTTCTTTCAATGCATTTTTTTCGTGACCCCAATAATATTTTTTTCGGTGACATTAAAAAAAATGTATTCGACGTAATTGACACCAGACAGTTGTTTTTTTTTCAACGCATTTTCCTGGTAATTAGTTTGGGCGTACAAAGGACATGTTGTGTGTGTATCATATTTAGAGCACGCAAAACAATGACAAGCGTCAACCATTTTTCATGCAATAAGTCGTAATAAAATTGTGAATTTGAGCAACAATTGCTTTCATGAAGGCGTTATCCTTCCGTGTTTTTATTAATGGTTTTATTATGCGTTCTCGTTATATTTTTGCTATTTGTATGATGTACAATGTGAGCATGTGGACGATAGAACATGATTTTGGGCTTTGCACATCACTAGATAAAATTGCAGGACGTTTTATCCCCTCATGAATGGCACTTTAATTACCAGTTCAAGGAAGCGCTCCGGGATATACGAGTATGCGTATGCTTCGATTTAAATATTTTATATAAAATTTATTAAACTATAGGCCTTTGGTGAACTGAGCAACAACCAAATACAAACAGATAACGGACCAAGTTACTCTCATTGAATTCCAGTTCGCATGAGATACAGTATAAAATTCTATTAAATTTAACAAATGTCGAATAATATATGACTAGACATGGTACACATTTTCATTTGTTTTATTATAACATGGAGGATAAATAGACATTGTTTATTAAAATAAAACGGTAGCAACAGTAAACATGCGTTAATATAAACATTTTCCAAATTCCAACGAATGATTTTTGTCGTTTCAGTTCGAATGCAGAAGCGGTGCGCTGAGAGCAAAGAGGGCGACGGATGACGCATCATCATTATTGCCTGTTTGATGTTCTTCGTATAGATTATAGTTGCACACATGTGCCTTTTATTAAGTGAATCAAATATGAGAGCAAAACCTTTATGACTATTCTCTGAAAATGGACCGAATTTAAGCAGCTCCTGTCGGAATATATATATACACACTCTTATTTGATTTAATTACAAACAAGTTATGTTTTGGCATTAAAAAAAAGGTTCGTATAAACATAAACTGACTTGAAATCGGTGTGTGTCGAGCAAAAATGTGAGCATTTTCTCTTGTGTTCAGCTCTGGTCGGGAGCGTCAAAGTTTAATAACAACAAATGAAAGATCATCACAAAGAACACAAACTTATTTGTGCCGCATTCACCTTGTGAAACGAATGTGTGAATTGGTGCTGCTGAAATAGAATCATGTTCCATCCACACACAATAAATATGAAACATAAACATCATTTATGGGCATTATCACAATGCGTGCACACAGTTAATATTGTACTGCTTCCAATTGGATTTTTATATTCTTAGTTTCTTCCGTCGAAAATTCAATTTATTCTCAGCTCAAGACCATTTTATGTTTATTATTTGTTTTTCGATACCCCAAACTTCGATAATGCGTAACGCTCGCATATTATATACGCAGATTGTGCTCTCCTCTTATGGTCCGCATTTCCTTCGCTTTGAACAATGAAGAAAAAAACAACATGGCCAGGCACATAATACATATATACATGCATACTAAGTGTAATTAAAACATCAATTTCGTGAGAATACACGGTACACTTAATCAACGTAAAACGATGAATAAATGGAACATTCATTCCATTATGTTCCATTTCGTGGATTAAAGAAAAGGTTTAAGATGATAATAAAACAGGAAAATGCAATAAAAAAAAGAAGAAGCAGAAGAAACAACACTTTATGTATACGTGTATAAATTTATTAATTCCATTTATATTCAAAATCATCATTGCAACAGATTTCTTTTCTGTGGCCCATTTTTGTGGGCTCTTTTTTATTGTGTTTCTCATGTTCAAATAAAAATGAACGAAACAAAAAATCAAATCGAAAGGCCAAAGGAAGTACAACCGAATGTGAATGCTTTTAATCTGCAACAAAATCAACATCATTTTGATTTGATTCGAGCAAAAAAAAAGAAGAGAATTACGTCTGTTCGGCATTTTGTTATTTTATTGGTGCGCCAAACATCAATTCCACTCAATCAATTTGATGGTCGTTCAACAGGAAGATTTTCCAATCACAAATCGTTCCTTGTCCGTAAATTTGATTGCTGTTATTGCGTTGAGCCGATAAGCAAACTTCGTCGAAAACTTTGATTCAATTCTTTTCATTTCAGTTTCTCTTCTTTTACCTTTTCATATTCTTAGCAAAGAGAAAAAAAAGTACCCGAACTAAATCGAGATAAATAATAATGACAGGCTTTTAACTGTGACAATTGTTCAGTCATGAATAATCTCAGTCAAATCGAATTTAAAATAACCGTAAAACGAATTAAATTAAATATATTATTTGTACAAAATACGCTTCTGCTGAATTCATCGACATATACAATCTGATCAATTCTTTTGGTCGGCCTTCCATAAATGTGTAACAACAAAACGATGTTGTATAATGCCGGTTCCATTTAGAGTCGGTAGTAGTGTATTTACTTCTTTTTTTTCGTACAAGATTACAGGTAAAGGCGAATCGAAATTAATTTCGATAACTGAATAAAGTGTTTTGCTGCACGCAAACTCGCAAAACTTCAATCAAAAAGGAAATGCCAACATTTGTTATTGGATCAATTGCCACAACTCGGAATGTGTGACGTAAAGTGGAGAGAATTGCAAATGATTTATAGGCCCTTCAGATTTATTACATTTTTGGAAACGAATTGTTTTATATTTGACTTTTACCATAAACCGAATTTTCTCTCGCCGTGTGGCTGGAGTTTCGTTAGCGAAATGGCTTAAATAATATACTTGATTAACTATAATGATTAAGCAGATAAAATGATCAATAAAACAGCGGGCACATTTTACAAAATTGTTTTAAAGAAAATACATGTTTGTTTCACCAATAAAACCAATATAAACAGTATCTCTCTCTCAATATTTGGAAAATATCGTTTAAAAAAGATCACATGTTTTTATGACGATGGTTTGAATATTTTATATATATATTTTTCAACCATAATTTGTATAAATTTACGTGTGCTTTTCTTTTAACATTTTTATTCGATTCTGACGATATTTTAATAACTTTCAAATGGTATGACAGCAAATAAATACTTTCCAGCAGAAAATGTCAAAATGCGAGCATAAATACATAAATATAAATGTGCTTGAGGTTTTTTGTTTTTGGTGAAGCCCTTTATTCTCTGTCTTCCTTTCTTTCTCTGTCTCTGTCTGTCTGTCGCTCACTCTCTTTACGACTTTTTCGTGTTTTGTGGTTTTGGTTCGTTTTTTCGGTTGATTTCTGTTTTACATAATTAGTTGTGTGCGCGATGTGCATCCACATATATTGATTGCTCGGTAAATTCAGTGGTATGTATTGGCCTTTGGGATCGAAAGACGAAAACTGGTTTTTCTGCTTGAAAAAGCGCATTTTTTCGGGATTAATTAAATAAACATTTAAACAACCGCCGAAGCTAAAGGCAACTATTTAAAACCAACGCCTGTAACTTGGTTTGTGTGTGGCATACTTTGTATGCAGCGAAACAATAAAATAAATGTAAAACAAAAAATTCGAAATGAGAAAAGAAGAGGGAAACGAAATGAATTATAAGTGGCAATAAAATTACGTGACTCGATTCTGTCACTGCGCCCAACTTTGTTTTATTTTGAATTTGATTTTTCAATCGGAAGCACATAAAATTCGTTTCGAAATGTTGTGGTTTAGAAGAAGAAGAAAAAACTAATAATTAACTCAATAGAAAATGTGCTGCAACAAACTCAATAGAGAATGGAACGAAAACTAATGCAATACTGTTCCGTATTTTCCTTACGATCTCTTCCTTGACGTTGAAAGGACAAGATACACACAGAGGAGACAATGAAGAAGAAAAGGACATTTCATTCAAGCACCGTTCGAGATCGAATGCGATAACGACGAAAATAAAAATAAAAGTAGCCGCAAATATAATGATAGTGAAACAAGAGATTTTTCAATTTACGCATGTCAACCGCATCGTGTGCACCTATCGCAGCATTTAGATCGCCTGGTTTGAACATTCAACGTGATTCGAAATCGAGCAAGAGAGGAAGAGAGAGAGAGAAAGTCATTCAGAGAATGGAGAAATAATAAGCAACGACAATTTAAAGCGATAATGCTTTATCAATATGTTTATGTCTTCGTTTCTCGATTCAATCGTATCGTCATTACAGCGACAGGACAGGGACAGTTGGTGAGAAGTTGTGTGTCTAGTGATCGAAGGTCGCAATAAAATGCAAAGACAACGGTGTATATTTGAAATATAAAAAAAACGATATAAACACATTTTTTCAGCTGGCTGGAAAAAGAAGGACAAAAAAAAGAGAAGAAAAAAAATTATCCAAATGTCAGACTGACACTCAGTTGCGAACAGAAGTTGATAGCCATTGTTCCTTTGTCGGAACTTAAGGTTAATTAATCACCATAAAATGTTCATTTTCAGCAGCAACGACGACAATCACGAGAGAAAAAAAGGAACGAAGTACAGAGACAGGCAACCTAACAATGAAACACTAATTGACAGCATTCGTCGTTCGATATGTCGCATCAAATAACGTCTTCTCTTTTTCGCGGCGTTTCATTTTCTATGATTTCATTAAGCGAACAAGAAAGATGGAAACGCGAGAGACAGCACAACCCAAAATGTACGAATATATAATTTGTCATCTCTTCTATTCATGATAAAATGTAATTTATATTCGCCCTTCGAGAATTTTACATAAAATTTACAATTTCTTGTTATTTTTTTTTAATTTGAAGAGTTTCTGATATACATTCGGCGAAGGGAACGGCGACCCATGTCCTGCTCAAATGGTGCCCAATGATTTTAAAATCTATCACAAAAGTTAATGGATATTCTCCGGAGATAAGTTGAAAAAATTGGTATTCTATGCTTCAATGCGCTTCAGGATACATTATGCGATTACAAGTCACTGAGAAGTAACTCTCAACGGTGAATGATTAACTTTGATATGGGCATTTTCGGTTATCGCATATGTGTGCACAATTGTCCACTGATCCGAAACAGAAACAGATATCGTCCGAAAAAAACCGTCACAACTCAAAAAGCCCATAAATCATATAAAACAAAAGTTTTGGAATTACATTTGACTTGCCGACCACAAATTGAACTAATAAACGTTTCAATCGAATATAAATTCCATTTGAAAATTGCTTTCGTCGACAATATTCAGTTTTTTTTTTGTTTTGCGTCAGATGGTATCATCCATGCACATCGGAAGTGTGTTCATCGGCATTGGATTTTAATTATGCAAATTCCACTCGACGTTTGCACTGATTGCAACACATACACAGTAAAAAAGTGGCCATTTGAGTTGTCAGTAGACAAAGAGTCATAATTTGGTTGAATCCAGAAATAACGGCATTCATTAATGTCACAAACAGTGAAGATAGCACATCATATATATTTTTTTGTTTGTAAATTACTTCAACCCATTCATATTTTTACATCGTATTTCGTTTTATGGATTTACATCCCTTAAATAAAAATGAATGTCACCACAGTCGAGCGCACCATGTCGATTGACAGCCCAAAAACGAAATGAAAATTTCAAAATTCGACAATTCGCAAGCAATGAACTGTAAAATGACGTTGTCATAGAATTAACATTCGTTGAGCCAATGAGCCATCTGCAATCAGATACTCAATCTCAGTGTCCGATGTCATGCGAATCCATTGGAATAATGGAAGTCATTTGAAATTCCATCATTTTTGGAATGTTTAATTTAAATTTTGCTTCGTTATTCGATTGACTGTATGTGTGTGTGTGTGTTGCGTTTTTTTTCTCTCTCTCTCTCTCGTAATTAACATTCTTGCATTTGTCTAGTCGGTGGTTTTTTTTGGTTGTATAATGCGTGAAATGGGATTGACATAGCGCTTGACGTGCACATGTGATTTGGTTGACAGTTTAATTTAATTGTTAAATAGTCGGTGCTGGTATAAAATGTTCCATTGCATTCGAAATTGTTTTACTGCTGCGTTGTAATTAAACATAGAGAAAACTGTCTCAACAAAGACTCGACAAACAAATAGCACAATTTCAGGTGAATGCTGTACATTAACAATACAAAATTAATAAAAATCGCATGCAAAATGCGCATTAACACGAAAAACGTAGCAATATCCATTCTCTCATGTCGGCATTTTTTTGGTTCATTTCGTTTTGCTTTACGATTATTTTTTCTATTATTATTGCCTATTATTAACAAATTCAACTGGTGCACATCCATCCATGTGCCACTGCATATTTCATGGATCACGTGCCGTCAAGTAGTTTTGAGTTTGTTTGTTCTTAAAGCGCTTCGCAATTGCATTTAGGTAAACGATACAATCGTTTTATATGGTGTATAGTACCCCGACTTCCCTGGAAATCGACGCGGTTTTTATGAACGAAATTGAAAATTTATTTTACTATCAAGTGATATACCCAAAGATTAGCCCGCGCACTCACTGAAATTTCCATTTTTTACGATCGGATATACAAGCGCATTTAAATGGCGTATGCTAAATTCGGTAATAAAATTTAATGAAATCACCAATTCATTCGATTTATATTTTCGACAATGCGAAGGACAAAAGTGTTTACTCCCTCAATTTTCTCCAAGTACAACCGAACCAACGAAAAACAATTTGCTTATTTAGGGGTTTTATTGCCGTAATCGACAACAAAAATACCGATGACAAAAGCTCGGTACTTTAATTTCAATTTCCATCAATCAAACTTTGGTAGCGATTGTGTTTTTTTTCTCATCGCATCACTAAAACATGTCAAACTCCATTTTCTGCCAGATACTCGAGTGACACGCGTACAAGGACATAAAAACGTAGCACCGTAAAAAAAAAACAAAATATGGAAAAACAAAAGAAAAAGCAATATTAAATGAAAATATTCAATTTGATCGAGAGGAACGATGCCGTAAAAAAATTGCAATGGTTTTGAAGTGAAATGGCGAAAAAACATGCAGAAAATTTGACAATCATCGAATTTCAACCGAAAAAAGTATTCGTGAACTGAAATGGTGGTGTCACGTTGAATGGCTGCGATTGCTGTATCGTATATACTGGAGAAAATTGAAACATGAACATTCACTAAAAAAAAACAAAATTGGACATGTTCGCAGCGAACAGTTCTAAATCGAGGGCAAAAAAATTGGTTTATATTTTACCACGAAAGTTTATGCACGTTATAAAATGTCACTCAGTGTGCATAGGCCACAAACCATAACTGCTGCTGGCGTGGAAACAAAAAAATAATATATATAGTATAGAACACCGGCGAATCGACTAGAAAAATGGAAAATCATTTTATTTGCTGTGCATGCGTTACCATTTACACGTTCTTCAACTAGCTCAATATTCAATATTCATAGACGTGAAACAGGCACTTACAGGGGGAGTACATGAAAAATGGCATCACCAGAAATATTGCTTTGTCACACATGCACCCGTTCTGCCGCTCCCCTTCCTCCACATTTCGCATTCAAAATGTAGACGAACAAGCGAAATAACAACCATTTTCTCGGTTGATGACGATGCGGGGGAGCGACGTTATAGACACACACAGAGAGAGATAGATAGAGAGAGAAAATTCCACGATAATAAAATTTACGACAGAAAAACGATAGATAGAGAAATTGGCATCAAAATTTATTTTCTATCAACTCCAATAGGACATGCATTTAAACATTCTACACAATTTGCAACAAAAACATATTTGCTAGACCGTATTGCGTTCGATAAATGAATTTTTGTACCAGTTTCTATTTTTCTCTCTCCTTTTTTTGTGTATTATTTTTATTATGAATGTATTACATGCGCCCAGAATGTATCTCATTCCATAAATCGATACAAATAATATGGATGTGAAGAGTAGCGTTTCGATAGATACATAGACGGAGAAATTGCTGCTGATTAATGTAGCATGGAATAACTTCCGATCGAATTGAAATTGCATTTGCTATCTCTTTCTCTTTCTCACTCTTTCTCGCCACTCTCATCCCTTGCCTTGGCCTGTGTTCTGCTATTTTTAGCTCAACATCGGATATTCAACATTTGGATTGTCAATTTGCACTGTCTGTCGATTGTGCACTTTTCATAGTTTTCATTTTTCGGTTTAGATGATGTATAAAATTACACAAAAAACTGTCCCACTTTTTGGTGCTATTTTATTCGTTTATTCGGTGACAGTTTTTTTCGTTGCTTTTGCGAAAGAAATAGAATATTCCATTATGCGAAATATCCGTTCACACAAAACATGAAAACACACTATTTTCAATGTAGGATGTTGGACAATTTCTTTGTTGAGCTTAACAACAATCATTATTATCCTTTTGTTTGGTCGGTTTTGATGCACTCAAAACATCAGTTTGAAAGACAAAAAGGTGGCCGGAAGTAGAAACTCTGGCATAATTTATCACTTTGTGACAGTGTGATATAACATAAGCATCATGAACAAACGTTCAATGGCCTTTTGTTGCCGTCGTCAAAACACAACATTGGTCGGTGGTGGTGATGGTCTCACTCAAACCAACTTTCGCTCTTTACCTGAATACCATACCGCCTGTTCAGGTATTTACTTTTTACATCAATAAAATAGCATTTTGTTCAGGAAATACAAACGTAATAAATTTTAAGCTACGATAAACGAGCAGGCAACCCAGAGCACAGCGGAATATAGCAAGTGTTTGTAATACTCTCACTGAAGGAAAATGTTATGATCGTTTTTGAAATTTTTCTGTCAAAACGTTGCATGATTTCGAGTTGAACGTGAATGCAATGCTCTCGTGCACCACTAAAAATGGAACAGCAGTCGCCATATTCGTCGCGCGTGCAGCAGAACATCATGTATAAAACAATGGAGTTTCTCTCCAAGTTTATACTTCATTACAATCGTTTATAGTTAACCGAATTATTGCGACTGCATCTATTTTAATATTCAGAACAAACAGCAACTACACTCTCATTTATTTCAAAATCGTAACCATAATTTATTTTCGTTTTATTTCAATTCATTTTATTCCAACTTTACGATGTTTCACCAGTTTCTTGATCGAGCTTCTCTCTCGCTCTCTCTTTAATTCTTTGCATGCACTTGATTTTAATTCACCGGCATTTGGTTTCTGGCTTATCTAGCAAAGAACACCAATAAAATTAATAATAATACTCAAATGTCTAAAAATACTTCTCATTTGCTGTATGTGTGTGTGTGCGCGCTCGCATAATAGTTATAAACAAACGATCCAAACCAATGAATTTCCGAAGTACTTCTTTAATAGTAGAGTATAAACATTAAAACTGTCGTAATCAAACAAAATGAAAATAAAATGCGAAACATATTATGATTCATCTAATGTGTGTATAAATGGAACTAGAACTTGCCATTATATTGTTCGGTCGTTTCGTGTTCACTTGTTCGCCATCATTGATCCGAACGTTTGGATTCGAAACTCATTCGCTTTGAATGAGCAATTGTGCAAGGCATAAATATTGTCATAGCTTTTTGATGTGTTCAAGTTGGAATTAATTTCGTGATCGAAAAAGGAAACAAAACCAAATGCCACCACGATTTTCATCGGCAATCGCAGAAATCCACACATACACCACATATAATGCCAATCGGCAAAATCTCAAACGATTCGGACACATGCAATACTCTTTCTCGCTCACTCTCTCTGAGACTTGCCACTCCGTATACATACGGCACAAATGTTGGCAATCCCGATCTAAAATTCAAGACGGAAATTCAAAGGGTAAACACTAAACATAATGCAGTCAAGTAGAAGCACACATTTTATATTCGACTCAACGAACCAAATGAAATGAACTAAAAAAAAAATGAAATCAGTTTTTTGTTTAAAATAATGCACATATATAAAAGAAGAATCGATAACATGCCGAAAAAAGGGACCACGTTGCAGTTGTTATGAACCGAAAAAAACACACACCCAATAACAAAAGAAAAGTTTAACGACATGGAAGGAAAGGTATGCACAGTCTAAGAAGAATAGAATGGAGCGAATAAAATATACAACAACGAAACGTTAAACGGAAATACAAATGAAAAATCGAAGAGAATTTTTCTTTTACGACATGAAAAAAAATTAATAAACTTGAGCCAAAAGAAAAACAAACAAGATCGAAAGTTGCAGTAAGGAAGAAAACTCAAGTCTGTGAATATATTTTGAATATTCGAATCCAAACGCCGCTTCCCTTCGTTCACATTGCAGCAACATGAAATGCAAAGTGAATACAATGAGATTGCCGAAAAAAAAAATCGTGTATTTATTTCATAGAACAGTGTAACGAAGTTTGGTTTACGGCAATGTTTTATTAAATTATACTCTCACCCCCAATTCAATTGCGCGTTGTGGGTTTTTGTTGAAGTTTTTTATTACAATGTTTGAGTTTGGCTTGTTTTGCATTGAAATCATTGAACATATCTACTGTCATAGATAAATTACACACGTAAACTAAATTTTGTGTCGGTGTTCGAAATGTACGAAGAAAAGGTATGCACAACATCGTATCGACTGAATCGTTAATGTCGTGTGCACCGTATGTTGGTTATTGCAATAAAAAGCAAAAACAATTTATTTACTTCGTGTTTCTATCATTGTCATTGTTGATTGTAATGTGCAAACGAAAAAAGATAATCATGCAAGAGCGCAACGTACAGACTCGCATCGCATTGATTTTTTTTTCTTCGGAGTTCAAACATTCAGCAGGAAAATAATGAAATAAATCAAGTGCCATGAGCAATTCAAATTTACCTTCGAGAACAAGACGAAAGGAGTCGAAAAATGAAAAGAATCGTACTATGATTGCTTCAGCGGATGATGCGATAAAAATTGTTAAATAATATTGTGTTCACGTAACTCATCACAGACATTTATTCACGCGTGAACATTTCGACAACACTCGAATCATTAGAGTGAATCGGATGATGTGAAATTCAACCCCCGTGTCGTCTTTGACAAAAAAGATAGATGAAAAAAATCAAAGATACTTATTGATTGGGTTGGAGTACACTGAGTCTAATATTTTCGGTAGACAAAATTTAGCATGGCACACTCCACTCACACGCCATTCGTATATAAATCCTATGTCAATGGAGAGTTTCTCTGCTTACTTTGATTGTTATTTTGTCTATCAAAAAAATTAGATTCACTGTATATGAGTTAAAAAACCGTTCATCAACATTAACCACCACTGAAAAATTATCAACGCCAAATTGTTGATTCGCCGTTCGAAGACATGCGGCCGAGAAAAAAAACCGCGATTCCATTACACACCCTATTCGAAATATGATACGGTTGTGCGCATCACTTCATTTGAAGACGCTCAAAAAACTGTACATTGGAATTAATTTAATTGAAAAATACGGTAATGATCAAAGGAGCGCGATTGCTTTTTGCTTCACCGCTCACTTTTTTTCTTCTAAGCTCCCAATAAAATGAGAAAAAAATCGGATCTCTTTTCCCTTGGCATCACATTTTTTTGCTCATTCTCTTCATATTTATTTTTTTGTTTTTCTCGGTTCGATTTTTGCATAGCATAACTGAAATAGAAAGCAAAGTGCCGCCGAGAGACTTCGTGCACGTTCAGTAAATACAAGTGAATAAAAAAACAAGGAATGCAAATATCGTCGAATGTTAAGCCGCCCAAATATTCGGCTTTATGAATTCAATTTCAATTTGGCTGAATTCCCCTTTTAAAATGACGCTCTCCGCGGAGAAAGACACGCTTCGCTTCTCTCTCTTTTCTTTTATTCGGTTGATTGTTCAAATGAAAAAATAATTTCATCCATTCGCCACCGGGTAGACGTGGTGCGCTACTGTTTATTGTTTTCTTATTACTTATTCCGGCTTAGTGAACGAAAAAAAAAAGAATAGCGATGACGATGTCTGCAACTACAGCAGCAGCAGAAGAATGCAATCATTCGTATTCATTTGGTTCGACGGCCATAATCTGATGTGTGATAATCTCCTTTTCCAAATCAAGATTTACACGCATCGAGTGGACTCGCAGCCCATTTCAATTCTCCATTTCCACTTCATTTTTATTTTGACTGACAGCGCACGGGGTACCACGACTATTATGCGCACATTATTAAAATTGAGTGAAATAATAGCGCGCGAGCGGAAGCATACGTTTCCAATTTCGAACGAGTAACGAGCCACCAGCTTTCAATGTATTTAAATGCTATATTATTGTTACGACTGGTCTTGCTCTTTCTCGCTCGTTCTCATTCTAAGCACACTCGATTCTTGCCTATAAAGTGGCCAACTTGTTCCGTAACATTCTTAATGAAACGCTAAAGTGGTTCTGTGAATTGTTTAATGCAAAACCTATTTCTCGGTTTTCCATTTCAGAAATGCAAACTGTTTATGTTTTTGCTGCCCTTACGACGACATTGATTGCTATATACTTACACAGCAACAAACTTGAGTGAAGTGCGTAATTCAGCCTGCACGCCATACTGTGATCATCAATCACTCTTATAAAGTAATTAGTTTCATTATTGCCATTTTAGTATCCTGTGCTAGTTTGTGTGTTTTTTTTTGTTGTCGTTCGTATGCTGTGTTCCAAGTGAACAAGATTTGCTATGAAAATGAGACATTTCTTGGAATGAATCATTTTTTGTATTCAATATGACTACGAAAAGAAATTGAACGTGTTCATTCTTGACATTTGTTGTTGGACATAAACAGACGGAACATGTTATGCGGGGCGTGCAATGAAATGTAATAATTTCTCGATTTGCTATAAAAGTGGTGGAAAAAAACTCATAGATTCCCAATTATGCACACTTGAAGGAAGTATAGGCGTCAATCTGATACCAATTTCCAAACAGGTTATCCCGATGACACCCTCTGTCGTTGCGCATAAATTGAATATACGTTTGCAATGCCTACAAACTGACGGCCAGAGTATTATTTTACACACACACACTCTCTCTTGCAATCAAAATATGTGCTATCAAATCATGTGCAATGCAATTTACGAAAGAAGATCCATGGAATTAGATGACATTTTGATTCTTAGCTTCCTGCAAATAAAATTTGATTGGATATTCGATGCGCATCGGATGAAATTCGTTTGAACCGTATAAATGCGTGACAAATTTTTAGATTTTATGCCTGCCCGAATTCGAATTTTCAAATATATATTATTAACTGCGACCATATTTCGCATTTCTGTTTTATCAGACAAGGGAAAATTCGTCGAACAAACAGTTAGCGGTTTGTGTGAAATATGCAACCAACCTTTTGGTGTGCGAGCGCGCGATAAAGCAGAGAATACCAATATAAATGAAACCAAATTCACCCTCATTCATTCAAAGTGATGGGGCACCATTTGCCGCATATTCCATCAATTAGCTCAATTAAGTTGATCGATTGAAAAAGTGAGGAAGCAAATTTATTTAAGAGTATTGCTCAAACCGTAAAGTAGTGTCGAAATGGTACATAATTATATGGCAAAGGCGTGTGCTGTGTGTGTACACATTTAAACATTAATGTGGGAAATCGATTCGGCATGAGAATGCTTAATTTAAATTGAAACCGAAAAAATAGAAGAAACAGTCACAATGTTTGACGCACTTTGAAATGGCATAATAAAAGTGGTCATGACACTTTCAAACGAAGCAAACAGTCACTCCAAATAAATTTCCATTTTCCCTCCTTTTTTTCATTAAATTAATCGAGCCTTCGTAACAGGTTGTACTTTTTTTTATTTCATTTTGTGAAATTCGTAAATGAAGAAAAAATTGACATAAAAGTAAGAATCTCATATTGGGAGCGTATTTGTTTATAGAAATGTCGCAGCAAAGGAAAAATTCAAATACAGTTCTCATACAAAAAACGAGTGATTTTTGTATTCAGTCAGATTTCGTTGACATTTCGATTGAATTTGACATTCTTCTTTATATATATATAACGATAACGTGCGTAACATTACTTTTTTTTCTTTCAATTCTCCTCCATTTGTGTTCATGCATTAGCTCGAGATCTTAATCACAGTCAACATTTCGATTTTTTTTTTCTGCCCTCGTCAAGTCGTAATTGAATCGGTTTGATTGATTTTGATGTGAAAACGCACGCGACATTCGTTCGTTCTTATTCAAAATTAAATTGCATGCTGATTTCAATTCGTGATAACGCAAGAACCGTTCGCTTTTGTATTCCTTTGTAATCAAAGTGGATTGAAATTTATTGGAAATTTCCCGTATGAAAAGTGAAGTGAAGATAAATAGACTCATTGAAGAGTGCCACCGTTATTCAATGGGCCGTAATTAGATCAATAGTGGTTTCTTAGCAATATGGCTGACTGACAGGCCTCGTCGATAGGGTTCTAAATGATAAACATTGTTGTCATCGAGTTTAAATCTATATTTCATTAGTTGACCGTAACAAATGGAGACGAAAAAAAGATTGATGGATAATTATATCGATTTCACTCAAACTTTGAACATTTCATAGTACAATTATCCCCAAGCGACTTTAAAACTCGTCGCAGTCCAAATAACATCTCGTCATCAAATGTTTTCCAGACGAAAAAAATGAAAACATTTCGAGCCGATTAAAATTTAAAGCGTTTACGTACAATCAAATAAATATATATTTGTGTGTGTGTGGGTCGTTATAAAGAATGTTAAGAAGCCGTACAAAATGATTTGTAAGCGTTACGCAAAAAAATGGAAAACCACTTTTCTCTTCAAAAGATACGCGTATATTAAAAGAGGTAATGTGAATCCAATGTAAATGTCGATTGAAGTGTGCTGCCTTGAACCGCACGACACCTCGTCAACACTTGAAGCACTGAAGATTGAACATGGTATTAGAAGCGATTCATTGAAATTTGCACAAATATTTATTTTGTTTAGGTTTGCGCAATGGCGTTGTCTGTATGAATATTTACACAAACCCCCATCCATACACGATTTCGCACGATTCACCGAAATCGATTGGAATAAATGAATTTTTGCCATGTAAATGGTTTAGCCATGAAGAACCATGAATGGATGAAAAAGGAAAATGCGACGGCAGAGAGAAAAAAAATGTGAAGCAATCATAACTCTAATAAAAAGTAAATAAATGAGAAAAATACATCCGACTTTGCTGCGATATCTAATAATACATGCATAGCGTGAAAGAAAAAAACGCTTAAAATGGAAGTGGTGCGCGCGTACATTCAAATATCTCGGCTGAATTTGAATTTGCATGAGCGACATAACATCCCATTAAAATGAAATAGACTAGATGCTGTATTTGGTTACGGTAGAAGTACTGCATTCACAAAACGTGTAATTCTAAAGAATATTAACATTGTTGCGGTAGCTACTTGCACGGTTGATGTGGTCCCGAGAAGATTTATGCAGAACACTTTTTTGTGTTGCCGTTTTTCTTACGCTTTCAACAAGATGGAATAAAAATGTGAAACTTCGATTGCCACGCAACAAAAATATATATTGAAGTTTATGCCGTTCAATATAAACTGGAAACTGTAAACATAAACCGATTCGATTCGCTCAAGTTTGATTCGAATTTCTTTTTCTTTTCATTCCTAGTCGAGTTGCTCAAGATGCAATGCTCGAGAATTGGCAAATCCAAGGAGAGTAAAATATATGCAAATTTACGCTTCGAAGCATGTGAACGCCGACAAAATAGCTTTTCTCCGCTTTTCTGCATTAGCTGCTTGCAACAAATAGTTTAATATGCCTGTATCTGTGTATAAAGTGTATAAAGTGCCGCTCAAAATTGGAATAATATTAATTTGATACGACTTTAAGATGAGGCGCCTTTTGTGCCGCCAATTCAATCCATCCTCTCTAGTGTTAATTTATTGTTGCTACACTTCTATCAATTTTTGGTATACCGTTCGTGCTTTTCATTTGCAAATAATCGTCTTATAGCATGAGGAAGTGCATTTTGATTGCCATGCTGTGTACTGGCGTTGCAAGCCCTTCAACTTATTTCTATGACTTTCACACAAAAGACTCTTGAAATTGGATTGACATGGAAACCAGCTCAAAACATTATGCCACTATAATTCGTGTACATGGCAACAAAATATATCGCTCCTTTTTGGCAACAACTTTGAAATTAATAGCAATGTATGACAATAAAGACCTTTGACGTACTTAATTATTAATCCTTTTTCACCAAATATGCGGGTGTTTTTATTCTTCATTGCGATCTCTTTTCACTTGTATTTCATTTATTGTGAATGTGATTGAAGTCTTATTGTAAACTGATCCCCTTTTAATGGAAAAGGGATATGGAAATGATGTTTCAAAGTGAGATGCTGGTCATTATAGCTTATTCATTATAACAAATAAACAAATGAAAAAAAATCGTGCTAATGGATTAAATTGAGAGCCAGCCATTTAATGGTCTTTTTTTGGTTCAATCGAAAAGGATTTGAATTGATACTCCGAATTCAATTATATCCATTGAGTTGAACCGCCACTTTGTGGAATCAATCATCGATGGAAAATGGATCGTGCGCGCAAAAAAAATCCATTAAAATAAATCACCATCACACTTCGAAGCGAAAATGTTTTTGAAAGTGGTTTTTTTTTCGGTATATTATTGTTTTTGGTTTTCTATACCGAAAATGTCCAATGAATGCACAAAGTGGCATAATTTTAGACTTTTAGTATCATTAGGCGATTCTCTTCCTGTCTCGCCTTCCGAAACAATTGAGCGAAATTAATTGTGCGTTTCAATAAATGAAAATGAAATACAATAGGCGTACGCCATGCCATTATCTAAATCTGAAACCGAAGTTTTAAGTGTTCAAGACACATACACAAAAAAAACGAATTAAGGGCGACAGAAGCAACTTGAAAATGAAATTGTTAAAACCATTTTCAAGACGATTTAGCACGTTCAATCATACGTATCAACATTGATGGCACTTTGTAAAGCATAGCATTGTTTCACTTTTGTGCCACACAGTATCTTGTTTTGGCATTTAGTTTGCTTTGAAGATTATATAGGGTGTTTGATCCCGTTGCCTTTTGGTGGATACCAAATACAAAGGCACCGTAAAAAATGATACGATTTTATTTGTTGTTTTTCTTGTGAATTTCCGTGTCCAGTGTGCCCGGTACAAGAATTCATTTCAAGCGAACGTCTTTTTGAATTATCCAATTTCATCCGGAGTTTATTTTTCACTCGAACATTTTATCTCTTCTCACTGTGCTCACCATATTTGCTCCAAATACGTTAAATTCCTTGAAGGCATTGGCTCTTCGATGTAAAATATCTCAAGATATCGACACTTGATTGAAAAACAACCATTGAAAAATATTGTACCAACATCAGAAGGCACATCGTTTGCCATTCACTATTCCGACTTGCTGCTGCCTGCGCCGATACCGTATCGAACGGTAAGACCCACCGTGTTCGGTGTTGTCTGAAGTCTTCTTATCATCGTTGTTCGTGTCGTTTTTTTTCTGCTTCTATTATTCTTTCTCACCTATTGTTTAGTTGTTTTGTTACTGTTGTTTGTAAAAAATATTTACGTGCTCATGTTCGCAGACATATGCCATTAGGTATTCATTCACATTCATCATTTCTCAGAGTGTATTTCTGTGCAATATGAACTTTTTTTTCTCTTTTCGTTTATTTTTTTTCGTCATTCTTTTTTTTCTCTGCTTTTCAAAGGAATATAAGAGCGAGCAGCACGAAACTCATAAAAGAATAAATAGAATAAAATGTAGACAAACGGAAGAATTAAGAAGAAGGCATCGGAATGCACGTTGAAATACATATGAACAACACGGTACATATATGTGTGTTTTTTTTGTTGTTGCTTTCATTCAACGCACGGCTTTAGTTCATCAATGGAAATGCATTGTTTGGAACATACTTTTTTGAGCTGGTCAATTGTCAGTTTTATTTAAAAATTGTCGGTTCAAAACAGAAATAAAGTTTTATATTGATATTAGGGAAAAAAATATATGATACTAGTGTCAACTTACGAACAATAATGCGCCTTTTTTTCCACGAAATCCAAAGTTAGAATGAAATTCATTCACGTAATGTCGGTTTCAAATCGAATATGAGACATTCTGACAGTTCTATTGCAACGTCTTATCAAATTCAATCGAAACAAAGCTGAGAAAATAATTCCGAAGATCGGTAACAATGGAGACGATGGAAAGAAGATGGAAAGTAATTCCGGTGACACTATATTTCCGATGGAATTTTTATGGATGTTTTCTTGTTCTTTTTAAATGATAAAACCATGATCTTCGTTGACTTCTGTGTGGTATTTATCGTTCTAAAGCGATAATTTTATACTTAAAACTATTTGATGCAATGAAATAATCATTATAGGGAGAGAATAAAGAGATTCAAACCATTTGATAGATAGCATTTAAGGATCAAAAAGATCACGAAATAAATTCCATTAAACATTCGGTGAATTAGTTTGTTGAAATGCCATGTATGTTCACATTTTCTCATGCGAACAGGTATTTCTTAATCATTAATGAACATTTATTATTAATCTTCACTGGCGAAGAGAAGCAGAAAAACAAAAAAAAAAAAATGGAATCATGAACGAATTAAGCAATCTAAAACAAAACAAAATGTTCAAAGAAGATGAAGAAAAAACCAATTAAGAATGCGTTGGTCTGTATTTCCGCCACTAATTGGCCGCACAGTGTATTTTTGTTCACTCATTCGACTTTTTATTTTATTTTCGTTCATCCGAAATACATATTTTCGAGTAAAATTTATTTAGCTGTTGAATGCCATCCATTGAGGTTGAGTGTTTTTAAGACAGCAGACATCTGTTGTTATCGCCTCAACAAAGGAAATTTTCGACGGAGGAAGAAAAAAACAATGTTTGGAGGACGAAAGAGAACGCACAACACAAAATGCATTGATCAAAGTGGTGAACACGGCAAACCAAATGCATTTTTTTTATTGATTCTTGCACATGATGTGCGACAGCGAAAACGAACAAAAGACAACAAGACAACGATGACAAAAAAAAAAAAACGGTCCGAACCAAAAGACATCCAAGAAATATAAACCATCATTATTAGCTTCATTAATAGGTAATTTACAACGAACAAGTAGTCATTGTATTCGCCATAAGGTTTTTTTTATTGTGGTGCGGCTTTTGTTTTAACCGAAATTTGTGTGTATGTGTTTTGTGTGTAAATGACAGTATGCATTTAGATTTTATAATATGCAGAACGTCCATTGTACATGGTGCATGAACATCGAAGACCGAAAAGGAAAATCAAGTGCCACATGAGTTTGCAGTTCGGAGGCGTTGCAGCCGGTGAATATTTCATGTGTGCACATTGGCCATTCGATTCAGGTAAAAAAGGTATTCAAAGAAAATTACGGATGGTAATCTAATAAAACAGCTCTAAGCGCCTATAGCTTCTGGTCACCTGATTGTGACTCTATGCAATAGATAATTTCCTTAGCTGCAGTGCTAACGGTAGCGGATGCACCTATTCGAATAAATTACAAAATCAATTCGACACACTATCGTTAATCGATATTTTTCAATGGATTTCATTTGAGCATTTTGGGTCCGGGTGAAAATAGGGTGAACAAGGAAATGAACGTCGTCTATGTGTGTACATACAGAAATGCTCGATAATTGCGTTGGCTTTTAGAATACAAACCATAAAAAAAGCCGAGATCGAAAAACCGCAAAAGGTAAAAAGTTCAATTTAGAAAATGTTACATTCTATTGAAGTGAATTAGAATTTAAGAATGTTGGTACGTACCGGTGTTGAGTATGGATGTGCTGTTAGCCGTATTCCATCTGCGTTCAATTGTTCAATGATCAGTGCATCTAATCCATTCAGCTGGGGACTGTCGCGTCCACTTAAATATTCCGAACTACCCGATAACGCATTTATATCACTATTGAGCATAAAATAAACACTGGCTGCACCTTTTTCACGTAATTGACGTACACTTTTCAGTAATTTGTGACGATGCTGTGGATTAACAACGCCGATTGCATCCAAATCTGGATCGCCGACCTGTTTGCATATTTCCAAATCATCATAACCGTTATCGAGAAAACTTTCGGCATATTGTGCCAAACCCAGTGCTCGCAGCCACTCGCACACAATATTGCTGGTGGCCATATTTTAATTGCACTTTTCACTGGTTTTTTTCTCTCACTCTCTCTCTTGATCTCGTTATCGTCCGTCTTGACTCTGTTGCTGCCCCTCTTTCACTCAATGTGGTGAGTGTGGTTGTACAGTTTGAGCTAGTATATACTACTAGCTAGACTTTGGTCGTGCTCGTGCCTGGCGCTCTTCTTTTTTTTTAATGTACACGTTCTTTGAATTTTTTTCGTTTGAGTTCCGTGTTCTGCGATCCTTTTAGCGACCGAATTGTTTCTTACGTGCCACACTCTCATTCAGGCATCGATGCACATTTACCATGGTCCTGCATTCAGATATTATTCGTTCGTTTTAAACTGGTGTTACCGCTTTGCGTAACCGTTCTTTTGTTTCTCGAGATTATAGTGAGGAGGTTTTTTTTTCGTAAATTTTGTTTCTTCGTTCCGTCGATTTGGTAAATTAGGTTATTTTATTTTTGCGTTTTTCGCTTGGTTTCAAGTTATGATGAAGTTGTTTTTTCCCTCTGGTCGTTTTTTGATGCGTTTTTTCTCTGCTTCTTCCACAGCACTCGCTCAACTCAATTGTTCTCGCTCAACTCTCTTTGCATAGGCTTATATGAATATTTGTTTTGGGTTTCCCTCCTTATTACGTGTGCTGCTTTTGTTTGAGTTGGTGTGCTTTTTTCTCTTGACGCAATTTCAAGTTGTGCTGGTTCTTTTATTTAAATTAAGTTTTTTTTTGCATTACTTTCTTCGTCGTCGTTTCTTGGCCAAATTTTCCTGCCGTTTCGTGTGGTTATTTTTTTTCTCTTGTCGTTTTATTTTCTTTCTCTTTCGCCCGTACGCTTTATTCGCGACTCTCTGTGTTTTATTTTAATAATATGTAATTAAATATTTTGTTGGAATTATTCGTTGTAGTCATTTTAATTTCTTTATAAATTTTTGAAACCATTGGATTGAACTGAAGCACAGCGTTCGAAATGCATGCACGAACGAACAGCAAACAAAAAAAAAATTGCGGAAGAAATACTTGTTCCTAACGTTCGTACGATGTTTAAATAACACCCCGCATCCAGTTCTCAGCAGATGTCTGTAAAGAGAAACGAAAGAAAAAAACACGAATGAACATTATGAATTTTGGTTGTTAAAAAAAATGCTGAAAAAGATGTTGATCAAAATTCATATCAAAAAATGACGGACGTAAAATGTTGAAGCGTGAAAAATGTGACTAATTTCACAAAGTGAAAGTTACATATTCATGAGATCATTATCGATTTGATGAAAATTATGCCATGTCTTGTTGCTTTTTTTGCGCGCCTTTGCAACAGATTTGGCCTTATCTTTATGCATATAGTTTAAATTTAACCGTAGTAAGAAGAAGTAAAATGAAAAAAATAAAATCGGATAGCGACAGCCAACGTGTATTGCCTGCAGCTCAATATAATCAAAGCGTATAGTACACAGATTTTCTCCCTCGTGTTTAAAGTTTAGAAAAATTTGAAGAAAAATAAAGCAACAGCGATAAAAAAAACATCAGAACTAAATAATCAGAGATGGAATCCTTTGGGAACGTCAGCATTGTCGTTTTTTCATCGAAACGAAAAATTATCAAAATGTCACTTGAATATGGTTATATACACATAATTGGAATAAAATCGCATGTTGTTGACATGCCAAAACGTAGTTATTCTCGCTTTATTGCTTGTTCGTGGTTGTATGCTTGATATTTATTGCTGGAGCGCACTCTCGGCAAAAGTGACGTGAAAACATGCTCTCGTCTTCTTTCGCTTCCAGACTATGACAGATTCGATTAATGTTCAACGATGCCTAATTAGGTATGTTCAATACAACGATGCCAAATACCCACAACAACAACGACGATGATGACGAAAAATTCAAAGCGAAGTTACAGCATAGAGAAATGAATGAAATACGAAAAGAGAAAGAAAAAAAAATAATCAAAGCACATCAACAACAATATCGTTGTGAAATTTTGGTGAGAGTCTTTTTTTTTTATCGTGTCGTATTAAATGCACTTTTTCGGACATTTTGCGTTCAAAATTGAATTAACTGTTTTATATTTCAGAAAAATAAAATAAATTACGTGTCAGCCAAAAAGAATGATCGAATTTATCATCATGGGCAGCGACCATATGAAGCATGTAATTATTTGCTGTGTCTGTGTTTGAATGTTTGAAAGAATCATATATTTTCCGTGCTGTATCCATTCGCTGTCTTTATCTTTTTTGCTTGCAGCAAAATAGAATACGTTCAATATTTTCCCTTGCATATTCGATAGAGAATGTAAAAATAAAAACAAGGGAAAAAAGACTATCAACTTATTTTTGGAATATCATTTTTTTTCTCTGAACAAAACATCGTCAATCAGTGTAACACAAAAAGTATCAAAATAAAGTAATTTCTTCCCCGAATCAAACTCAAAACTCATTTTTGGCATTTATGAGCAACTTAATGTTGAATTAAATTTCCTTACTGCATATTTGAAATTTACTAAATGTTCGCAAAGCTGTATAATACAATTCAATGGCAATTCCTGCAGCGGAATGAAAAAGAACAATGGCAATGTAATAACAGTGCTAAAGGAACACATTTTGACTAATGCCCCCTATTGCAATGACGGAAACATCACTTTTGATAATATGTGACCTGATTTTGTCGATGTAAACTCCGCATTGTAAAATGCAAACGATTGCAGGCTGACATACGTCGACCGTCGTCGTATATTATTGCACAATGATAGCATAGCGCCGTTCGTACGTTGTCAATTTTTTCTTTCGATAATTCCATGAAATGAATATTGCATTTTTGATGAGTTCAGGCATTCGTTCAGATTGGGTCATTGTACGAGCGCATGTTTTGTCGCTGATATTTAAAATCGGAACAATAACAGCAACAACATAATGCGTAATTTGTTTTCAGATTGTGTATTTGTGTAAGAAACAATGTAAGAAAATATAACCGATTATTGATTTTATTGAAGAAAAAAGACTACGAATAAATAATACATGATCTGATATACCAGTTTATTTTCAGCAATTATGGCATTATTTTAAGCATTGTTCGATAAGAGTTTTTTCTTATGCGAGAGCGTAAGGAATATTGATTCAAATTACCCGCAAAAGAATGCAAACATATATGAAATTATCGTAGTATTTGATGTGGGTACACATCATAAAAAACGGGTTTGGAAAAAATATGAAATTGAATGCATGCATGCACTCGCATTTTACTCATCAAATTCATTCTCACAGGCAAAATATAACTTCATAAATAAATGACTGCAATTAGTTGTGAGTTCTAATTATCGAGATTTAAACAACCAAAATAAGTCGACCAACCGCAATATAAGTAAAATGAACTAAAGACAAATTGTAAACGAAAAAAAAAACTGCACAAGCATGAAGAAAACGAGCAACAGATTGTGATGCATCATAAAAACGTGCGTATGGAAAGCGCTACAGAAAAATGAAGGACATAAAAGAGCCGAAGACAATTTAAGGGCATGTGCTCATGAACAGAAATGAAAAAAAAAAAACTGTAATGAAACCAACGAAAAAAAACCGAGCACCGTTGTTGCTGCGATCTGATCAACTGAGCGCAATGCAATGCACGAATTTGGCAACAAGAAATTCAGACCACCGGCGAATCAAGTCAAGTTAACCGTATTCACTCGGCTCAAAGGTAATGGAATCGCAACTAAAATCATGCTGAAAATTATATAGGCTGGCGCATCTGATGCCGAAAAACGACATCGTGCATTTCACGACAACATTGCAACAGTTACGAACGTCGGAAATCTGCACGTAAGCGGCATCTGTTTTTTGTCGGAGAGATCTTTGCGGCTTCGAAAAAAAATATATACAGACCAAAGTGAAATCAAACAAGAGAGAGCGAGCTCTTTAATAAATTTAAGATGGTTTGGATTCGGAGAAGATTTTTTTTTTGTTTCAGCAATTTTACGTAACATGAAATGTTTCCTGAAAGAATTTCATCAGTTCGTTGAGCCATGTAGCATTATAAGTAGATTTGGTTTGGGCGAATTAAGTGCTTGCATCAAGTTGCCTTACACAATATTCTAGAATTTTTTTTTTAGAATTGCGTTTTGCAAAATACGATTTTCTGGCATTTTATTCTATGGCAAACCTCAAATTATTTTATTTTTACCCGGATTTTTTTCGTTCTTTTATTTTTATTCTCATCTTATGGAAAGAGTTCCTTAGCTAACACTTGTTTCACATATTTTTTTTATTCTTCGTGTTGTCCATTCGCACCTGTTTCACACATAAAAAGAAATTACACTTGTGGCAACTGGCAAAAATTCTTTTGTGCTTTTTTTTAACAACTTCAGAAATTCAATTGAGATAATAATTTTAATGAACAATTTTGCGTTTTTCTTTTTTGTGGACAGCATTTATTTAATAAAGTCATTTTTGATAAGTAAATTATCAATTTTTTTGTTTGTCTTCGAGTTTCAACTGAAACGCACCTGTATTTGATTGAATACTTAAAAATGTTCGTACGTTCTTTTTTCGCTTACATCATTAGTTGTCCGAAATTGTCAGTTGTTATGAAACATTTTATTGTCAAAAGTAAATAGCGTGGACTGACCAATTTATGTGGATTTTTTCTCTGGTATCACTGGGAAAATATTTTTGACTGTGAATTAAATTGACCATCATTTCGTAATAAATCACCAATTTATTAATAGCAATAAAAGAAGAATAGTTGGGAATAAGCAGTCAGTCAATAAGACAATTTGATTGTGAAATGCCGCTTCATTAAATTGGCCATCATAAAATATGTTTGTTTTTGTTGAGCATTGAATATGTTGTAGATTTTTAATGCATTGATTTTGTAGTTGTTTGAACAAGATCAATTATGGTCATTAGCTTCATTATACGTAATAAATGTTGAACAGCAGATTTACTGGTTTTTCTTCAATCTCTCTTCGTCTTTCTCTCATTCGTCATTCAATTGAATTCACAATTGGCATGAATTTTCAGCATCGTCGTTGCTGATGATGGGAAAAACAAAGAGAACACAGAATGGAATGGTCGTCATTGGCGTGCCCATCAAGTTAAACATATCGATGTGATTTTCCACTGACTTGAAATGCCGTTGACATCGACAACATCAGAAGCCAAAAGGTGATATTAAATTCAGTGACATTCTTGAAATCACACCGTTGCTGCTTGTGTTATTGTCGGAAGCCCAGCAGTTACTTCAAATGGGCAGGACACACGTCGTTATTGATAGGTACCAAAATGTATACGACTTTTTGCTCTTTTCCATTTGCTCGTCGTCTCTCTCTCACTCCCGCAATGTTCCGCATTGAACGCATGACATTCCGATCGAGTGCATCGAAATCGTTGTACGTCGCAGTGAATGTGTTTTCATATACTCATATAAATTGACATCGATGAATAAAAATAAATCGGTTTTTTAATGTTTATAAACTAATATTATTCTTTCCGCTTACAATATCGTATCGTTTAAACGTGCATTCGTTGTTCAATTACAAATGTGTTTCTGGTTGCTGCAACAGAATTTCCCTTTTTTTGCTCTTTTCCCATTCAGCAGAAGATTTATACGTATTTAATATGATGCGAAATCGTGTGTACGTAGTTCCGGCGCATTTGGCGTGTCTAGCGCACTGAGCAAAAACAGTGAAAAACGCGTGACGAACTCTTTTCTGCACCTCTTTACAAATCGGATTCCATGCGGATTTTTTTTTTCGATCAAAAATAGTGCTGTTATTCGCCAAGCGTCTCCACTTCAGTTTCATTTCTCATAGAGCACCGAGAATCAGCCACTACCTCCTAATAAAAGTTTGTAAAACGGATTTCGAAAACGATTGAATTGAAAGCCGAGCGACGTTTACATTATATCAAAGCAAAAGCACTAAGACACATTTAACGAGAGAAATGACAACGCCAAGGGAGAGAGGGCGAAAGAAGAGAGTGTAAAAAAATACCGAAAAGAAATCCAATCGAATATTTTTATTGCTTATATTGCAATTCTTCTTCTTTCCTGTGTGCGCACACATTATACACTCATTTCCTTTTATTTATTTACATGGCGCGCTTGTACTCACAGTGAATGCCAGTGAATAAAGAAACCGGCGGCAGGGGGAAAGGCATTGGTTTTTTCTTCTTCTATACTTATTTCATTTCTTTTCATTCTCTCGTTGACGTTCCACCATTCAATTTGCACATTGGCGCATTGAAGATGCCGAATTGTGCATTAAAGCAATAAAACGTTTTCAAAGCAAACAGCTTAGTTTACGCAAATACTTTACATCAATGTGATTAAATCCACTTTTCTTTCGACTCTATTTTGCTCTCTGTAGTTAGATTCACCATATAGACTGTGCGAAAATAGACTTGCGGTAGTTTGTTGTTTTTTTTCTCTCTCTCTCGTCTTCTCTGTTCTGTAAGGGGTTAGTTATGGCAATACGACACGACGACTACATAAAATTTGACACATGAAAAATGGAAAACAAATGGAATCGTAATAGGTTTATCATTAAGTGCTCGCCCAAAATGGATTTCATATACAAATCCAAATTTGATTCCGGATTTCATGCTGAGAGCTAAGAGAATGGTGCACATAAAAAGCGAATGTAAAATTGCGCCCGCGACCCATCGCCACTTACCATGAACTTTTCTCGTTAAATTTGTCGTCGTCGTTACCAGATTGATTCTGTTGTTGTTTTTTCTTGATTTTTCTTTTTTTACTTTGATGTTTTCTCCCCCCCAACTCAACGCTAACGTCGGCCTTTTGAATTATTCAATCGTTGCCTGCGATGACCGTGTTGCCTATGCTAAATTATGCTGCATTTATTTTCTTTCGGATTAAAGCACATAATTTCCTTTCGAAAGAGACGACGCCAAAAAAAACGGCCAGTCGGTTTAATCGAAACTCGATAGAGATTGTGAATTCATTTCGAAAACGTGTTGAAATGAACTGTTTCCAGATAATCATAAATCTGCTGTCAACATCCATTTGACCCCGTGCTTGTGACACATACATGATAAATTCGAATGTGAATGGCATCGAGCGAAAAAAGAAACTTTTAACGTCCAGCCAAAATCAATAAAGAAAACAAATATAATAAGTGTCCAACTTTTGTAATAATGTATTTCTGTTGATTTTGTTGTGCAATATCAACAATCATCAATTTGGCCAAGTTTAACTGTAACCATTTGAACTATTACATTATATGACATTTGGACACACATTCTTTTTGTCGAATACAATTTCGATAACAAAACATTTATATTTGATAGAAAAAAAACAGCTTTTGCACGCTCTCTAATAGAAAAGAGACCCTATTACAGAAAGTACTCAGAGTAACTCATATTGCGTTTTTTCGGTCATTCGAAATATGATATATTTATGTACTTGTTCATTGTTTTGATGGAATCATTGATGGATTTCCGGCTCGAGCAGATTGACGAATCGCCTTTCACCATTAGAAAAAACGACATCGATGAAAAATGACATAAAAACAGTGGAAAAAAGTGGCCACACGCAGTGAATCAAAAAATAAAACCGTTTGATTCACGAAGAGAATGAGACGTGTTAGAGGTTAATCGGAAACTCATCGAATATCAATTTTGTAAATCAACGTCTTTTTTATTCACGATCATTTGAATAAACTATCTATTTGTATTGCAGGAAAACCAACATTGAATTGTGTTGGATAACTGATTTCGGATTTTTGTTTTATAACGGTGTTTTATAAAATCATGAACATCGGATCATATGAAAATATAAGTTTTTCCAACGTCGACAACTAACTTGTCAAATGATACAAAAAAAGACTGAAAAGATCGAGAGAAAAACGAAACAACAATGACAAAGTTGACATGAAAAATTGTTCTCTGCCCAGAACCATAATAAATCGGCGAGTTCGTGCTTGAATTTTGTCTGAACATGAATCGAAATAGAAAAAAAAATTATATGCTGTATTACATGACAAACAGCGTTAGCCAAATGGCCAAACATAAAATGGTTTCGTGCATAAAAATTGGTGCCTGATAAATATTTGTCGAGTGGATGAAACAAGCATGAAAATTGATGGGAAATCTACGTGAGAATTTAATACATATGAAGCGTATTAGTGAATATATATGGAACGAGTGCAGACTAAAGAGACCAAACTGAATTGACAACAATGGCGAAGCTGATTGCACAAATTTGAGACATACAGAGATAGAGAGGGAGGGAGAGAGAGAAGAAATAAGAGAACAAGGAGCATGTGTCTCATGTGAGCAAAACAATTCAGTTGGCTTATAACGAGATTGAAAACAAAAGCACACGACACCAAATCTAATGAAAACAAAACAAATTTATGAACGTTGTGAAGCAAACGCAAAATCCATTTGCAAACAAACACACACGGTGAGAGAAGGAGAGCAAGAGATTGTATTGCAGAGCAAAATTGAGAGAAAAATTGCCGCCGATAAACCTTATTATTATAGCCAGAATCGATTGGTTAGGAAAATATTGTTATTAGTTTTCTTTGAAAATAATGTATATCGTAGGCTGTGTGATATTTGATGGAATTCATTATAAAATAGGTAAGCGATCAATTGATCGGCTAAGGCTAAAGCCATAACTTATGTGAATATAGTTTTTGTGTTCAAAAGCAAACAGTATTTATTTTTTCATCTATTCATTTCGGCCATTGTTCGACATCGAACATAATGCACCAATGGTTATATGTGGCAATATTAATAACAATCAACCGAATATCACGACAATGGGAAAAAAATTGAAAACTATTTATTGATTTCAGATGAAAATTTATTGATGTTGTTATAGTTTAATCTAACCTTCGACCCGTGTCTACAAACAAACAGACGAAGAACGACAACGAACAAAAAGAAAATGAAAGAGAAAAACGAAAATCGGTAAATTTAGAGACGGAGTACCTCTTCAGAAGTTCATTTGGTCGCAATCCACTTGAGATAAATCCATATAATAAATGCTTTTCTACTTTAATAAGTGACAAAGTGAATTTGGGGAAATGTCGACCCGAATCCGTATTTTTGGTGACAACGATATTTCGACAAACGAACCACTTCTATTATTATTATTTCCGAACAATTTCGCAACAAATTCAAATTGTCAAAATGCCAAAACGACCGACGAGAAAATCTAAACATGTCAATTCTCTCTCTCTCTCTCTCTCTCCCTCTTGCTTCCAGTTTAGCATGTGAATTACGGGATAAATGAATATTCAAGTGATTTATAATATGAATACGGTTTTCTTCAATAAATAAATATTATTCGATTGAATGGACGAAGTCGTCATATTGTTTGGCTTTGCACCACAGACTCCGTTCTTTGAAGATTTTGCTACTGTTATGATATTCCATTCCTCTCTTAAAGCTGTGTAAATATTTGAAATATGGAATTGTGTGTGAGTCTTGCTTTTCACATATTCTCTTCGTTTACCTCTCCAATATGTGTATTCAACATTCAATATATGTCTTTTGCAATTCAGTATATTGTCATGGTTTCATCGAAAGCGGTAGATTCATAATCAACTGACCCAGAAATCGAATCCATTGCACTTAACTTTAACCAAATATTCGACTCAACCTTCGATAGACGCAAACTTTTCTGTTCGCAAATGAAAATGGGTTAACAATAAATATCGAATGCATGCATATTCTGAAATCATTTGTAAAACCGCAAGAGAATGTTTTTATTCGAGATTCAATTGAGTCGAAGACCAAACAAATTCATAGCACACTTGAATTTTAAATGGAATATATCGGTCACAGTGGCCATTCTTATGCTGATTCTGCTACATTGAAACCATGAAAATTGCTTTTGACCAGACGTTATTATACGAGGCAAAATGACGGAAAATTAATTTAAAAAGTACTCGATGTGACATTCCTTTCCCAGCATTCAACTCATGTTGGCGCTGAACATGCTTAGATTATGCCATTCCCATATCGATCGATAAAACCTATCGAATATTTATGAGTGGTGTCACATACAAAGCATGGTTTTATTAGTTCATATAACGTGTCCCATACATACAAAAAAAGACACAAAAGTAATACTGTAATTTCCAAAATATTCAAAATTGCCCTCGGTTATGCATTCTCTATTGAAGTTTTTGTCCTCATTGGAAGAAATTGGGTTGCTTCATTTCAAATTGAGTGCAGTTTTTTGCCATCACCGAAATCAATCCATTTGCCAATTGGATTTTGTTCTATTGATCAGATAATTCATTTGTTTACGACGATACGATATGATGAAAGCAAGCTCATCAAAAATCGGGCCAAATCATGAAGAACCGCACAAAATTGATTATCAAAAAAAGAGAAGAATTTGAACCCAAAAATAAAGCAACACAATTCGAATACCTTCGGGCCTGAAATAACAACAATAACCACAGCAGCAACAGTGGAGTGCGTCGATGGCGCCAACTGTAGCAGTTCAAAGAATTGTATGGAATTCGAATTCGTATCCAAAATATCCAAAATAAAATGAAATTTATTTATTTCTTTGATGCGTGTTGTTGCACACGAAAGAAAGAACATATCCCCAACAACGTATCGTCGAAGACGCGAACAAAAGCAATCATAATTTGCTGCTTCCATTTGCAAACTCCGAGGAATTTGCAGAGAGCGCGCTGGTTTGCGTTTCACATGATACTTTTTCTCATCCAATTTTTTTTTTCTACATCGTTTTTCCTTGTGAATTGCTTCGTTCTTTTTTGCGCGCACACTCGCTCATGTGTTTGTATTTGATCGTTGTTTCAGGCTGTCTATTATACATATATGGACGATGTTATGAACCTATAAAATATGACTGGAAATTGCCAAACACATAACGCGCGCATAATAGTTACATTTTTATATATATCTATGGAGATATTAAATATGATCCACATGTAATGTGGTGAACTCAAAGTATTTTTGCTACACACACAGTGCATCTGTGATGTGTGTCTTCTTGGCTTTGGCCAGTTTGTGTGCTCGGCTACACACATACGTGTTACTTATCCGTAGCTATGTTTGTGTGTCCTGTTGTCTAACCGCATATTGCCGACGGAATAGATACTTGAAAGATTTATTGACTTATATTGGTCGAAAATGGATTTCATATATAAAAAAAAAATCTCGACTTTTTTCACTTTGGTTCGACGTGCCTGAACGTGAGCGTCCACATTTAAGATTGTTATTACAATCCGATCGTTCTCTTTTGCTTTTGGGTTCTTAAACACTTTGTTTGGCATGAAATCCCCATTTGGTTTGTGTGTATGTTTTGCGTTGAAGCAGTATTCTCTTCGACATATCTTCGTCGATAAAACAAAAGAAGCATCGAAAACAAACATATAATGGAAAATGAAGAAAGAAAAAAAAAACACAACCAAACTTTATTGTCAGTAATATGAACTCTATTTGACTGTAAAACTGATGTTAATAGTAACGCGAATGCACAACCATTCACGAGCATCATATTAGCGAGATATGTTCTGTGGTTTTACCAATGACACTGGCATTGTTTTCGTTTTGTCTGAATATCATTCAATGCGATTTGACAATGAGCACAGTGCTTGTTGTTGTACTTCTACACACATACAGTGATTATTGTATCCATCAGCAGTATTGAATCACATCGAAGTGAAGCGGTTTTTTCTCTCTCTCTCTCTCTCTCAGCCCTGAAGAGGAATGTCACTGCATTATTATTGTCACCGATGTCGAATGAAATCACATAAGGGATATATTATTCACTCTTTTATTTTCTTATGCTTCATATCGTCTTCGTTCAATTTCATTTTGGACTGTGCGTTTGAACGATATATAGAATTTATATTTTCGTTGTTTCGACGACGTGTTTCCCTTTTTTATGGCAGCGCCGATTTGGTTTGCGCCGTTTGTTTTTCTTTCATTTATTTGCTAGATTTGTTCGTACGGTCGGTGGTGTGTTCTTCGTTCGAACATCTTAGGCTGTGTGTATTCTCATCAAATGCAAACAGTGAGTTATGGCTAGATTCAGTGATATAGATATGTTGTATGTGGTATGTACTATCAACATGTATACATTGTGCGTTGCCATTTCGCCGCGTATTCAATTTATTACGCTTAAAATGCACGCGGTTCATTTCTCTTTATGTCAGCTTATTGTGTTTTGTTTTATGCCCGTTTTCTTTAACGTGGTTTTTTTGTTTGTGGGATATTTTTGCGCGTTTGTCGTTCACATTGAACGGCTATGAAATCTTTTACGCGCACGAAAGAACCTCTATGGATAAATGAGAAGCAAAAAAAAGACAACAACTAACAACATCACTTGTGTATACATTTTTTTGTTGTTGCTGGTTTGTTTGATTGAATTGGTGCGCGCTCCAATTGGTGCGCGTTACAAGACGAGAATGCGATGATGAACCTCGGCCAGAGATCGAATGACAGCCGACGACGACGAACGCAACATTGCACTCATTTTATTAGAGGGCAAAACGAGAGAAAGAGCGAACATGAAATCTGCGTTCAACACGATTCGCCTTTCAAGTCATAAAAATGACGCAATAAATTTCATTTAACGAATTTAACGATGATTGTTCTGTCTCTCTTGCCGCGCTTCAAAGTATCGAGCAATAATTTAATATAACGCTCAATATACGCAGACCATCAAATTTAATAATCACCCATTTAGAAATGGTGTATTTAACTTTATATCGTTCGGAACGATCTATTCTTGATCTCTACTACTTTTTAATCATCTCGGTACTTTAGTTTTAAATGATATCAAACTAACTCAGCCGTATTGCAATCGTTCAATGTTTCATTGCAATTCTGTATGTTTTTGCTGTTTTTTCTTTTAAATACAAGATTGCATCGTTATTATTAACATCTATCGTTGTGGATTTATTCCATAAAATGTCAATCGTATAGTTTCGTTTATCAAAAATACATTGGAATGCAGCAGTGAGGAACGAGTTACAATAAAAGGAAGAATTCTGTGGAAATGCCAGTTTTATGTTGGTTCAGTGCGTTCACTCACACACGCACACACATACAAAGTCATTTGAAATTGATATTTTTAATTACCTCGAACTTTTAATATCAAACCCATAAAAAAGACGATGAAATTGGCGTATTGTGTGTCTCTTTAACTTCGATGACATCGAGTGTGTCTGTTGAGCTGTTGTCAAAATGAAAACGTGTACAACGTTTGCCAACTTTAAGTTTTGACAACTTGAAGTTTTTAATGCAAAAAAATTATTGGCAAAGACACGTCGTTACCCAAGTAAAAGTGACTTTATACTGAACAATGTCATTCTTGCTGTTGTTTGTTTGTTCAAATTTCGAGAGAGTTTTCTCTCATCGTTTGTTTTCATTATTCGCTGAAAAGAGCACAAGGGTGTAAAAGAGTTTGCACGCAAAAAATAAGATATGAAGAGGAGGAAAAAAACAGAAACACAATAAAAATGAAGGCAATATAAAAACCGGATCAAGAAAATGTTTTTTTCTTGGTTTTTTGTTCACTTTTTTTCCTCATCTATTCATTGGAAGAAAAGTTTCTTTTCCTTTTCGATTCTTGGTTTGTTTACATCAATTCCGTAATAACGTAAGGAAACATTTCTTTCGCCTACACTTTTTTTCTCTCTCTCGCTTTCTTGTATTTGCCTAATTTTCTCCGAGTGCTAAAGTTCTGTTGAATTTTCAAACAGTACTCGGTATAGAATTAGCGGTGCCTTCGTTAAACGCTGTTAAGCCAAAGAGTGAAGGAGACTATAGTGCTTTTCTCAATGTATTTGGAGCATCGTGTAGTTTTGGGAGAAAAAAAGCAGAGGACTGCAGTCCTCGATGAAGAACGAATAACTTTTTTTCTAGTATAGCTTTGATTAAACATTTTTATAAGCTTGTGAATGTGACCGTATTGACTGTGCAACAACCCCCGTTCTCCTTTCTTATACAAAACGAAAGTTGTGTGTTTGCGCCAACATTGGAAACCCTTCTTTGAACTTCTTTGTCTTTCTTCTTTTTCTCGTCTCACTTGTTCGCTTTTCACGCTAAAATTCTTTTCACTGACTTTTTCGAAGGAAAAAAAGGGAAAATATAATCCAAAATACTTTCAAAAGTTGATTTATGTAAATTTCTTGGGTATACTTTGTTTGCCTTCCGTATCGAGAACGTCACATGCCGTCGACTCATATACTCTGGCTACAAAACAGTTTCGCTGTTCTTCGATTTAATGCCACTCAAACCACGTTTATTACTCAGTTTGAGGCAATAAATTGTTGTATTTCATTGCGGAAACTCATAAATGCCGGTAAATTTTTTGTTTCTCTTAAAATTTTGAAAACGCTGACAAAAACTCAACATCAGACTAAAAAATGAAAAGAATCGGAGTGATCTTTTGTTTGGATCCATGTCATCCGGGCATTGTTGAGATTTATTTAAAATGCGTGTGATTTTCTGTTTCATTATCATGCGTAACATCTTGAATCAGAAGTATGAGCGAACCAATTAATTATGAACGAAAGAGTTCAATCGCTAGATCATCACATACTGCGATGAAATCATCATTAATCACCCAATCCCAGTGTGTATGCGCGCCATTTTTTGTATCCGTCTCATTTTTTTTCAATTAATTAATTTCATCCCATGGAAACTAATTAACTTAATTCAACTCCATTTTCGCTATACACTGAAATCGCAACGCCATTCGCATGCCTTTTTCGGAAGGCATATCATACACACTGCCACTGTATGTGTTCGACCACTTTTGTATTCTTTATGAACTTTTAATTTAAAATTCATTAGCATTTTAAACGCGTTCCTTGTTATTTTCGTTTTTAATTTCCGTTGGATGTTTCATTTATTAACTTCAGAACATAGTGTATAGACGATGCATGCGAAGGCTGGATAAATGATGATGGAACTGGCGGAAGAATATGAAAGTTCGTTCATTATTACTTGTCGTCGTCGAATTTAAAAAAAGAGATGAAAAAAAAAACCAACGCCGAAAAAATCTGCTTACTTTGTCGTTGCCATCAATGGCATAAATTTCGTTTTTAATCAGTGCATGTGCCGCTCTTTTTCTCCATGCACATTGGCCACAATTCAAATAATTTACAGTCAATTTCAAGCCATAAAATGTTATAATCGGTGGAGAAAAGTCAATGTTTTAGCATAAAATAGCCCAATAAATATTTTGAAATCGAAAAATTATTCGGTGGGCGTATGGCATTTCTCATTCGTTTTCCAATTGATTTGGTTGTTAATAGTATTTGTTGTCTGTTTTTTGGGTGTTTTTTTTTTGTTTGGATAATTTTCCATTAATTGCTGGTTTGTATCCTTTCGTTCGTTCTGGCCACATGATATCAAACACACACACACAGCGAGAAGGTATTTAGACAAACCAAATGGGAGTATCATTCGATTGGACCGATGTGCAGCTGATGTGCAAACGACTGGCGGCATGCCATGTGTCTTAGTTTCCGTTCAAGTTTTATCCAATTCGGCGCGGCTCAAATCACATCGAACGAAGCGAAAAAGAACAAAAAAAAACACATCAACGACAGAGAAGCACAGATGAAAATTAATACGACGAAAATGTATTGTGCAGCACATGCTTTGGTTACATACAACCAACAAGAAACCGTCAAAACCATTATTTCCATATTTAACGATTCGCTGGGCACGTCAGTGCTGGTGCATGTGCAACACTTCATTCGAATCGCTATCGTCTTTGTTGTTTGCATATATATGCATAATACCGAATTGAAGAGAATGCAATTGCCATTTTCTCTATGCATACCATCTCACTCTCACGCTTATTTCACGCCCGATGTCCCGATGTATGTTAATATTTGCTTTACCTTCTTCCATTGATATTTCCTTCCGGATCTAATTCGATAGCATTGAATGGAAAAATATGCACATGCAAAATTCAATTTCACGCTCTTCACCATCGCCAAAAATTTTGAGAATGTTTTACCATTAGTAATAAGCAAACACAGTGGATATGGAACATGGTGGCTTGTGAACGGCCACATCCAAAATTGATTTTTCCAATTAATTTATTCAATGTTTATGTTGAATTATACTTGGAAATCATTGCATCTTTGTTGAATGATGGTAGAATGCATCAAATTACGAAGATGATAGTGGTAGTGTAGCCCGAAAATAAAGCGATTCTTGGCGAAACCCCATCCGAAAACAAGATATCAATAAATTCATAAACACATGCAAACAAACAAGTGCCGAGATAAACATTCGAAACAAACACAATGCATTCTCTTGCGTGACATACGGAATCATCGGAATTGTGTGCTATGCATGCACGTGTAACCGAAAACATTAAAAAAAAGAGAGAAATAGGCGGAAATTCTCGACTCTTGCGCTTAAATTCCAGTGTATGAAAACAACAGCCAGCTGCGAGCACGTAGATAGATCTTTTTATGCAGATTTGTCCGTGTCTTGAAACAAAATTTTCGGTTTGCAGCATGTTTGTGTAATATATCGCATGTGCAGCACTCTTACTCTTATATATACTCATTCGATTATGTTTAGTGCTCTCATATTTCAAGCCAAAACTGAAAATAATACACACACACGCACACAACTGGGGTACATTTTACACGAACAGTTCATTCATTAAATACCGTATGGATGTTGATCATGAGATGAATCCACTGAGTGGTTTCATCCACAAACTTACTATTGCATCTACCCTACACAAGCTGTTTTGGCCACTTAAGTTTTGGTGATCTTATTTCCGTCTTAAATAAAAAACACATTTTCTTTGTGCAAACATGAAGTGCATGTTCCATGTCAAAATTAGTCATATACCCGGATTCGGGACACTGTTAATTCGGTCATGTATTGCGGAAGAGTGAAATTAGACATTAAATTGGAAAGTAAGTGCATATTTATTACAGTCGATGCACTTTTTTCTCTCTATTTTGTCGACAACATGTGCTAAATCTGTCAATCGAACCAAAATACTCGTTGTGGGCGCACTTATATTTCATAAATCTTCGGTTTTCTTATATTCTTGTGCTGCTTGTTGTCTCTCCGATTTCAGTTTTCGATTTCATTAATTTTCTGTGTGTTTTAAAAAAAAATTCTTTGAATCGAATTGTGTGGGTTTAAATGCTATTGTATGTTATTGTCGATAGAGCAAAAGCGTGAACAAGAGTGTCACAATATAAATTTGACTCTGTTTGTTTGGGGATAAAAATTTTATGGAAATTATCGAAAATGATTCGATTTCATTGAGTATTTTAAATATTTCACTCTGTCAGATTATCGTTGTTATTTCATTGTAAATACTATATATGAATATATTGTTTCGTGTATCGAAGTGGGTAGATTTAAATTTACATTGTTATCTAAATGTGTTTATCATTTTTACGATATACTCAGCCGCAAATAGTATAGTTTGAACCGTTCGATTAACTGGTTTTGACAACTAAATTATTATACTCAAATATAGTGAAATGGAAAAAAAACATATTCATTCGAAACCAACAGAAGCACTCTGTGAATCGTTAAGTATTAATTCGTGCGATATGAAATGCAAAACCAGTTCCATATTTCGATACATATATGAATATTGCAGTCATCAATGATTCCAAATGAAGACCACTTTTATTTTATCCATTCCATTCAATTCGATATCATTTTTTTTTTTATTGTAAAACAAAATACCGTTTAAATATTACGGCGTCAAAGTATTAACTCAACCATTTTCATAAAATTCGTCTATTGATCTGGCTTTATTTCAATTTTATGACGATAATTCGGTGCTTTATTATCATTTTTGGCCGGTTTCTTTTGTATTCGACTATTCAACAGTGGAATCATTCAATTATCTTTTACTAAATTTGAGCTCAATTTGAGTGCCTTTTGAATGACGAAGATTCGCCTAAATTAGTGGTGACTTTGAAACACACTAATTCACTATGATTTCTGTTCAAAATAGAGAAGAAAAAAACTACAAATTTATCGACATTTCAGAAAATTGAATTCTCAAAAACTTCATAATTCTGATTAATGTGCACACACTCATGATGAAGCAACATCTCTCTCTCTCATTTGAATGTTGAGAATTTTTGTCGAAATGAAAATTCAGATTGACCGTACGTTTCCGTTGCTCAAATAATAAATGGCCCGCAGGTATTCATTTACGTTGTATTGATAAATTGTCGTTTCTCGCAGCCAGTTCGAAAACTAGCTACGTGTTCGAGCATGATAGTGTGTGTGGGCTTGGTGGGATTTATTTGAAATTAGCTAGTTTTGATGCCACGGACATTTCTTTCTCGGTGGTGTTTGAAATCATTTAGCCACCTGTGACTCGCATATGCTCCCAGATTCTTTTGCATATATTGAGATCGTTAAACTTCGTAATCGATTTGATTGACAAAAACATGGTTTCACTTTAGCAACCAACTGTGATGCGTCTTTTTTTGTCCACCACACACACTAAATCAGCCACACAGAAAGCAAACAAAAACGATAAATCTCAATGTTTAAATCGATCCATTTGATTTGGTAATTTGTATATTAATTCTGCTCTTGGTTGTTTTGTTTTTGGTTTTTCACTTAGCAGCGTCTTTTGTATTCAACATTCAATACAAGATCTATGTGCTGGCGATTATAACACGATAAAAGCATAATGTAAAAAAAATACAGACTTTTTTTGATAGAAAAAAAACTCAATAAATCTTCGTGATTTACTCACAATTTATGACAATTTTATTTATTTTTCCCGTTAATAAATTTGTTAAAGTCATGTCATGAGTGAAATCGAACGAGGCAACAGAAAAATCAATGTAGAAAATCGTGTACAATATTATAAATCGCTTGTTTGATATTTGATATGCCAATATTCGAGAGATGAAATTTCATTTTTGGACTTTTATGATGTGTATGAAGCAGTGTCCATCAACGATTCGAGCCGATTTACTTGTCTCCCATAGACAAGAGACTTCATCGTCTGTTTAATATCTGACCAATTAGGAATTCCGTTGGATGTTAATAGTCTGTGAAATGTACACTATGTGTATTGATTTTACTGTGACATTTGATGCCATCGATGAGATGGTTTTGATTTCTCATTTGCAATTGTTATGTGCTCATTGAAATCGTTTGTGAGAATTCGAGATTTCTATATTCGGATATCAATTTATACTGTTAAAACGCATTAACCGCTCACACGAATATTAAATAAACCATGGCCATTGTTTTCTCCGACTTAATTTATTAGTGAAATAGAATAGAAATCTTTGTTTTTTTCTTCACAAAATGTGTCTTTTTTTGGGGCCAGCGAATGTTTGAACTCAATTTTCGCACAAATGCTATCGCTGCGATATTTCCACGTGTTCACTGTATTTGGTTATTAATAGCATCGTGACACACAAGATTTATGTATACAAATACGGCTCTCGTAATAATAACATGTATTTGGATTTCTCTATTTCAGCGGCGAATTAATCGCTGTTAATTTTCCTCAAGTAGAAATATTTTTATAATATTGTTATTTGACGTATAATGTTTTAGTAGCATATAATTGCGGTCACAGCTAAAACAAACATTCAACGACACATATACAGTACCATGTAGATACAGGAGATATAAGTTTTTCTCTTGAAGTCTTGCGACCGAGCATAGTAGTTTTTATGTATGGACTCTTGCAAATGCCATGCATTTGGACAATGTGGCTGCGATAAACTACTGAATGCGATGACAGACATAAAATGTATCTCTCCCTCCGCCGGCATCAATCCAATGGAGAAACTGCAACGAACATAACATTTTGGATGTAGTGTTCCAATTTCTGCTATTTGGCTGGCCTATGAATGTTTTGTTTATGCACTCAATCCTCGGCGTTCAAATGGGAAACAACTAATTGATTTATGTTCGTCGTCATAAATAAAAATGGCAAATGAAATTTATGGCATACTTTTTCTCTCTCCGCACTCATGCATTGTGCGCACGACCACTTCGATCTAAGCGTGCCTGTTTGTTCAATCGTGTTTCTCTCGTCGGTTTTTGTTGTTGATTTTGGCGTACCAGTTGAATTTGAAGTTAAACTGAATGGTTGCAAAAATGCAACCAGTCCGTTCCGATGTTTATACGCGGTGAGATTGCACCACGAATTGGTATGTGTGTGTATAATGCTTGATTTTATCGCAACATTTACCACGTGAATATGCATCGCAAAGAGCACTTTTGACAACGAAAATATCTCGTTTTCGCCTCGGTTTAATTGAAAAACCATTTTTTGTTGTGTCGAAGCATTTTTTCTTCGTTTCTCTTTCAAATTTCTACACGTCATTTTAATTAAAAATTTCGGAAGCAGAGGCTGTCGTGATTAACGGGCTGGCGATGGTGGCAGCTTAAAACCAAAGATTATAGAGTAAGCCGAAGACGAAATGAAGAAAAATGCCAAAAACAATTTAATTCAACGATTCGCAAAATGTTGGAAAGTGTTTTACTATTCATTTTAGCACTTAAATGGCGAATACGCGCGCGCGCGATCACATACTCTTTTTTCTGCTTCGTTGTTGCTCCATCGAAAAGTCAAAAGCATATGCAAAAATATGCAAATGACTTTGGCAAAATGATTTATCTGCAATTTAGGTAGAAATCAAGCGATTTTTCATCTCAATTCGTGGCGGATTCTTGTTTTTTTTAATTACATCTCGCTCTATTCGGTTACATGTTACATTTTCATCATTGGCTAAATAAATGTGGATTTATATAAAACACAACTTAAAATGCATCAGACAAGCCAGAGATTTCAGATTGAAACGAGATTATGTCTGCACTTAAAACAAAAACACGAGAATCGTTTCAGTACAATAATTTCGAGTGTGTCGACATTCGCACGGTTTTTTTTATTTTATTTAAAACTCTCTTTCTCATTTACACCGTAGAACAATTTGCATTGAAATTTTTGTAAAAGCGGTTAATTTATTTTCAACTTAAAACTCCCCATTTTACATTACAACACCATCAAAATACTTTAGTTTTGCATTCTATCAACTATCTTAAATACCGAAATAAAAACACTTGTAACAATCAGAAGCCATAGAACAAACTCAAGTACTCGAGAGATTTGATTTTCAAAACCGATTTTGATGTGCGAACGAACAAAGAAATCGAAACGAGTGAGAACCGGAGCTGAAACAGAAGAACAACACAACAGTGTGTTGAGCATGTTTTCATTCGGTGACCATATTGTTGTTTATTTTTATTCGGTTCAAGTGCAAGTGATTCAGTCGAGTGAGCATGTGCTTGTCGAAGTAGAACAATTATGGATATTGTTTAAGATTTGGTTTTTGTTTTTATTTATTTTTTCTGTTGATTCTTTCTGTGCTAGCCATCAGCCACAAAATGTTTTGATAGTTTCCCCAATCGACGTCATCGTTTGTTATTCCACTCGATCCTTTCCTAGGCACCGAACAATTTCAAAATGTTTTATACTATTACAGTTTTTGTACTTTCTTCTTCGTGACGCTCGTATGTCGGTGCGATATCGAATTGTGAACAGTGAACCGCAGAAAACGGATGGTTGTTTGACCTCTTCAGAATATCGACAAATTATGCTACAGAAGAGAAAAAAACATCGACGATAAAGTCCAACACTTGAATTTTAGTCGGTTTTTTTTTGTTTGGCTCAACTTGATGGTGTGCTCTTGAACCACCTCTACAATGAAAAATATCACGTTTGAATGATTTTTCGACAAAAAAATTAGAGAAGCAAAACGATTTAAGTGGCTGATTAAAAAACATGAAACGTAATGTGTTGGCATTCGCTTTGCCATCAGCATGTTTTTTTTTGGTTTTTAAACATCATAAATCGTTTTGCCACATCGCTTGAAATGCGTTTATAAAACTGTATTAATGACGTTTTTTTCTGATATTTCAACATATTTCGGGCTATTGCACTATCTCGGGCATTGTTATCTGAGCATTACGGGGAATGTTGAGATAAACGCAATACAAAGCATTTATTGTTAATAAAATATATTTTGGTGATGTGATGAATATCACGCGTTGGTACAAAGCGTTCATTATGGTTAATAACTGTTTGTGTAACGCACAATAAGTGCTTCATTTAATTTTCCGCCCGCTTTCGTTTTGATTGAATTTCAATTGATAGAAATTTGTTAACGACAAACAATCGCATCAAATCAATCGTTTAAATTCACTTTCAATAAAATGATGAGCTAAAGAAAAAAAAACTTTATCAATTAATTCCTTTGAAGCATAGTTTAAGTTGATTTTCAAATCTTTTGTTCCTCATTGAAACGATAACTTAGCTCCATCAAGAATGTTTCTATTCATCGCTGCTCAAGCTATTGAAAATAATCATTCTCTATGACGTCAGAACCAAGCACTCATGGGTGCGTGCATTGAATCACTCGACTGAGTACATTAGCAATAGTAGCTTGAGGCGATTGCTGTGAAGAAACTGTTTTATTTTGAACGATTTTGAATAGAGGTAACAATAGAGCGTTTAGTATTCAACAAATTGGTTTCCATTAAATGTGTACGCACACAGACACAGTGAGATACATCTTCCAGCACCAAACCTGAACAAAACGTCAAAATTTAACAAATTTCTATTCATGCTTCCATTAGTTGATTGTCCACATGTGACCGAGACCACAAAAAAGCCGTCGCTACACATGTCAATCATAATAAAAAAACCAAATATTGATTCGTTTAATATTTAATTAATTCCAAAAACTGAAAAAAGCGAGGAGAGCCAGTTAAAATCTTTCTGTTGGTTTTTGATTTTTTTTTTCGACAAATTATTTATTTATTTTTTTAATAATGTCATTGTGTTGGGCTCCGTTTCGCTGGTCACTTTAAATATTGATGTGACTGATTTGGTATTGGTTTTCATTGAATGATTTGGTGATTCAAACCAATAACGAATCAAATTGAATACAATGATAGAAAAAAATGTCGCGAGTGAGCGTCGAATGTCGGTAGCTTCAAAGAGTGTGAAACAATTCGATTTTTTTCCCATCAAATTCGTGTCAAATGACATTTTTTGATATTCAAAACCGAAATTCCTTCTTAATTATTTGGAACTTTAATTAGCGAAGACAACTTCGCATGCGGAACACTTGAATCCAATTTCAGATACCAGCGAAACTGTATCTAATCAGATTAATTTGTGCTAAAATAACACACGTTTGGATCACATTCTCTCTCTCTCTCATCTCAAAAATTAGTGTAGTGTAATTAATATTCAAATTACAGTTTCATGTTTAGATCAATTTCGGCACGGTTGGTGTTCGCGTCGATTTTTTTCTCTCTCCCTCTTCGCCGCGCGTTGATTCATTTGTATTTTATTACACCCGATTCGTCTGTTGGTTATGGGCATTACATTTCTCATATCTGTCGTGTTTAGCATATTTTGAGATATTCACAAACATTTCAAAATAATAAAAACAGAAACAACAGGATTTAGAAAATTTGCCAAAGATTTGAATAAATTAGAATTAGGCAAAAAAAAAAAACACGACAAAGTACAAAGACAAAATCGCTACCAAATGAAAATCAAAATTAATTATGATGAACAAAGTGCTCATTTGTTAATACAAAGAAGAAGTCTTCGTGTTCATTGCGACTGGTTTTCGTCAGCTTTGTCACTTTGCCAATTTGAGCAGAGAACTTGGGAAATCGCCTGCAAACAAATGTGTACTGAAACACACTATTACAATGCATCAAATTTAGATATTTAAATCGTCATTATTTAAGAATATTTTATTTTTTTCATATTATTATGCACGTGCGTGTATTGTTTTGTTTAACAAGCGACGTTACATTACTTACTTTCGCACACACACACACAAAGTCGGCACTTGTCTGCACTGCTGTACACACGCACTTGTGTATTTGTTGTGTGAGTGTAACGTTTTTTTAAGGGATTCAATTGGAGTGAATATGTTTTTGTGGAATTTTCATACAAAACATAGCATGAGTCGTCTGGCTCTAGCCCATAGCTCGCATATTATTTTAATGGGGTTTCTGCTGCGAGCTATCTAATTACGAAACAAATATACAAATGGATTCTACGACTCTAATCACATTTGCATATGTGTGTGTGTCTGTAATGTGGAAAATGGCAACATTTTCACACTGACATCGGGAAATAGTAGCAAGAGCTAAGTACGTCATGAAACGTGTGTGTGCGTTTTGCAATCGCATTTCTCGAGGCTTACAGTGAGTACCAAATTCCAAATGTACATACCCGGTTACTGTATCTCGGAATGGAGCATATACCAAAATGAATGTTACAGTAATTTCATTACAGAACGATGCAAACCACGCGTGCGTTTTGCCAGCTCAGCGTCGATATACATGTGCCGAGAAAATGGAACATGCTAATAAAATAAACGGATATAAAGTTTATTCTAACAAGACTTTTGAATTTTCATGTAAGCAACATGAATGTGCTTTACTGAACACAATACACAATGTACATTAATATTCGCCACTGCAACATGTCACGCTCAAATGATTCTTTTTACCGCAATGAAGAAAAAAAACACACGAAAAGATTGAGACGATTTTGCATTTTAACGTATGTGTATACTTGGTGAGAAAATTTTAAAGTTCAAACTGCCAGTTTTATCCACTTATTTTATGTTGGAAAGTTTGTGAACACCAACAAAAAATACGTCTACATTTTCTCTCTGTTTATGTTTTGTGATTCTTATGGCTCAAAATCCAATTAAGATCAAGTTCATAAATCATTTCTCCTGCTTGGATCTTTACATTCAAATTTCGTTGGATCGAAATATTTAGCCGGTTTTTGGTCTTCGCATCCGAAATCACTTTGTTGTTGAAGACTGAATGATAAGTTGTTTCGTGCGCATCAATCGTTCTGTGTTCATCTCGTTTGGTGTATACCTGAGTGTCACATGCGCTCATATTTTGTTGTCTGGTCAATTTTCTCATGGTAGACGAAATCACACCGGTATGAAAACGAAAAGAAAACGAAAAAGGTAAGAGACGGCATCAAAATATTATGTAAAAAAATGAAAACCGCATCGAATATCATTTAGACGATAGTGGTTCCTTTTATTGTTTGTTACGAACGGTTTGGATTCTTTTTTTTTTGAATTTAATTCTTTCCACGATAGTGGTATTCTCTTTTCTGATTTAATTCGATACGTTTCGATTCTAGGTACAGACATATTTTACATGAAATTTCTCTTCGATCCTTTTTCCAGTGAAGACAGTGGATGAATCGGTTACGTCAGCCCATGTTGTCCATCACAATACAAACTCCGATATATTTATAAGACAGTGAAACGCCTTTATTCCAAGCTGCATCGAAAATTTATGTGACGACTTCGTGATTAAATCGTATATATATATGCCGCGATGGTGAGATGGATGGACACAAATGAATCGAAAAGTTTTGGACCCGGAGAAGAAGATACAGAGAATCAAATCAACGGATTAAAAAAAATTACTTTCCATCGAACAGGTTCATCGTTACCAACGTTGCGTCGATTACCATTATTCAGCTCACCGGCGAATTGATACACAAAAGCAAATAAAGCAATCAGAAATAATCGACATGAACTCTCTGCTCATTGGATTCGATTCTAATCACTATCGCATTTCGATGCTTGACTCGATGTTTCCAACTGTAGATGGTTCGTTTTATTTTCGGTGTGTGTGTTGCTTTTTTGGTTTTATTGTGGGTTTTTATTCAGCATGATTGTTGGCTATATGATTTTTTTTTAATTCTCCAGTGTTTCGCTCATTATCATTAATTTTGCCGTGGTCAAGCCATAAAGGCGTTCGTATAAATATGCTAATGGATAATATTTCCTGTATATGTCTGTTGTGCGCGCGAAAGAACATTTTCTCTCGTGGCATGCTGCTGTTGTTGTTATACTAATAGTTTTATTTAAAAAAAAAAACTCTAAATTGCTGCTTGGCCATCAATTCCCGAGACCATTTCAACTAAACTTATGCTACGTTTTACATTCGACACGTATGAATCGAAGCGAGACATAAATTCAATTAGCCACTCCATTTTGAATGGTTGATATTTGTCCTGTTAAATTGCTTTTTCCGTTCCATCGAGTTCGTTCAGTTTAAGCGAGATCGAAGCAGAGAAAGAGAGAAAATTACATAAGTTTTCGATTAAATCGTCCTGGAATAGGAAATTGATTTTTTGCTCTCGGCTGGCATGAAAAACACTTATTTAATCGATGAAATGATTGCAAAACGTACACAAAATTTACGGTATAGGCATTGACCATTAACAAGTTAATTATGCATTTAATTTATCTCCCACAAATGTAACACACACACACATGCTTGTGCCGTAATATGTGCATTTGAACGATTGGGATGGCGCGGAGAAAATAGAGGTACAGAGAGAAAGCGAGAAAATGAAATGGTGCCGATAAAGGATGAAAGATAAGAAATTAAATTGCCCCGCTGGGTTTTGGTTTGACCCAAACGACAAAACAAATCTATAAATACGACACCAAAAATATCTATTCATCATTTAAACGACTCGAAGGAACAAGAAAAAAAAAACAGATTGAAAATGTGGCCTTTCCAAAGACCTGCAACGAAACATATCTGATAAACAATTAAGCGGAGTTTGTTTTTATTTTAATGTTTCTCATTTTTAATTTTTCACTTGGTTTTTTATTCCCTTGACAATCGAACACGCCGTATAGAAAAACGGGTCTCGCTACAGCTATCACTTTGGAGAAATTGATGTAATGAGTCAAAGTGAAAGAAAATGCACATGACAGACGCGATCGGAGCATGCATCCGAATTCACATGGATGTCATTAAAATATTTACTTTTTATGGAAGCATTTTACTGATTAATGACGTTTATTTAATTTAATGGATTTTTCCGATTCCGTTGGGTTTTTTTTCTACAGTTTTGTTGATAAGGCACGCAGAAGCGAACGAAAAAACGATTGAATTAATTTCTTATTTTTTTTAATCAAAGTTCGATAAATATTTGGTGAATTGATTCATTGAGGTGTGTCATCAATCATTTTAAAGCGAATATATATTTTTTTTGCACAGTCAGTTTAATGCAAACTATATTTGTAGACAATTTTGCATTTATCGTTGAATGAGAAACAAAAAAACAGAAACTTTCTAAATCCAGTTGAATGGCACAATTTGTGTGTGTATAATTACCATCGATAAGACAAACCACAATTTATTGTTAGAGTGAGAAAAAACCATCCCAATGGAATCGAAGCAAATATTTTATTTTCCATCGTAATTGTTGCTTTTGTTTTTTTCCATTCGCCAAACAAAAGTGTACAATTGTGTGCTTGAAACTGGTTTGGTGAGACAAAGTCTAAAACTGTAACTGATTGGGTACGATTCATGTCGTGAGTCATAAAATTAAGATAAAGACCAGTGTTAAAAGTTTGTAAAGTGAATGCAACCATGATGAGACAATGCAGGTGCTCTAGTTTCACAGGCGCACCATCGCCACGAAATTATCACAGTTTGTTTGCATTCGCATGAATAAATTTCGAACATAAATAAAACATCGCATGCAATTTTTGGTACATAAAATGACAACAGCGCTGAGCGTTAGGCGCAATTCATAATGCTGTTGTTTTTCCATGCAAAATGCAAATATCCACTTCTTGGGTCGTGTGGCGAATAAAGATGTTGGCTCTTGATTGGAGAATATTTTATTAGTTTTTGCGCCCGTTACGCGATATGGTGCGGCATTCGATTGAGCCGAACGAACTCTCTCTCTCTCTCTTTCGCTCCATTCTCTTTATTACTTTACCATTTGAATTGCTACTTCTTGTCAACCAGCCAATATTTTTGTGCCCGGATTGTTGAGTGCACTGGTGTTTTTTTGTCAATCGAAAAATGATCAGAAAATACGAACGAACGAATGAAAGCGTCGAGTTTTCCAATGCTTCGATTTTATTTTGATGCCAATGCGATACGGAATTTTAAGTGCTGGATATCGAACGGTGTAACGTCAGTTTGCGCAACAATATATTAAATTTCATTTTCTTGCATTGCCTTTTAACATTTTCGCTTATCTATTGTGATCGCGCAACCATCGTTCATTGCATATTACCAAAGAGTGCAAAGAGCTGCCGTTGGCATTCGATGTACATATTTTTTTCCTTCTTCTTTCACTTCGGTTAATAGATTTGATTTCTTCTCGTGAGGTTTTTTTTCGTTTCGTCTTTAATGGAACAAAGTGAATTCCTCGGTGAGTTGCTATCAGTTGACTCTTTATTGTATCAACTTCAAGAGTTGCACACAACATCGACAACACACACACACACACACAATAAATATAATGACAACGATGACTTTCAGTTTGTATTTTCATTCTCGACTGTTTTTTTTCTCTCGAGTAACTCGTTGCTTTCGTTCGGTATTTTAAAGATCAATCGTATATAGGTAAATTAGTTTAAGTTTTTTTTATATATGTATTGATTGAGTTTGAATTTCATTCGATTTCTTTAAAGTGTTTCTCCGTCGCGTCTTTGTTGTGTAGAGAGTTGAGCGGCATTTTATTCGTTGTTGTTATTGCATTCGAAGTAAACGATTCATCAAAATGTAATGAGAATGTTTGTTGGCTTTCAACATGTAAACAGCCAATGAACCGAGGAGGTAAAGAAACCCAAACTCAATTGATATTGGCACATCAAATTAACATCACATTTCTGACGTCGACGAAACTAATAGACGCGATTGTCAATCAATTACTCACAATGAAATCCGAATGCACAATGGCAAAACCATTCGAACCACTTGAAAATCATCCAAAATGTACGCGTATACGCTCAAATGGAATCAATCAAACAATAGTTTTCAATCGATTTCAGTGTTTTTTTTTTCTGTTCATCAATTTAATTGGGCAAATTATGAATTCGTTACGCCAGTCGATGCCACAGCTTCACGCGAATCAGAGACGAGTGTTTACGATTCATGTGAATAGCGATAAAATCATTTTAATAACAATAAAAGCCACTCAAAAAGTTTATATACATATTTGAATTGCATTGTGAAGCATCAAAAATCTATTGATTTTTTCGGTCTCTTCTCTTAAAAATTCATACTATGTATCGATCAATATTCGTTCAAAGCTGAATTTGCTGTACTCATTTTAATCTGTATATAGATACATGGTAATGACTTTTTCATCAGAAAACTGTGCATGCATGCAAAGGAGGCAACTGGCCACTTCTGTATTCAGTTGAAAAGTGATCTGCACTTCCTCTCCCGCCATGTACTATCTCATGTTCTGCTGTGGCACGCAATAATTCTATATGGAATCATTTGCATACTTTCGACGCTCACATTCAAGCAATGGGTGCCGAGTATAAACGGTGATTTGAAACTCACAAGATAGCAGTTATCATCTAAGCTAGCTCAATACATGTATAATAAAAAAAGAGCATTCGATCCGAGAGCTAAAATCTGATGAACCAAACGTTTTTTTCTTGCTCGTGCTCTTCGTTCTGTTTTCATTTTGCTTCAGAATGTTTACTTAATCATGGATTCAGTGAAAGAAAAAAAAATGTTGATGTGACAGATTTTATTGTGACTAGCACAAGATCCTAATGATGGATCGTCAATGGGAGTCATAGAGCAATAAAAAACCATATAAATTGTCAACGTAAACAGATTTCAGAGCAATAGATAAAATACATTTTACTTAAAATTATGACACATATGTGTGTATGTGTTTGTGTATGTGTGTTCACATCGGATACGAATTTCCATTCAGTTTGATGTAGGTTTTGAAACGTCTACAAATCTCATCTGTCGCCGATGTGTTCTCGCATGGATTTTACGGATCTTCATTTTCCTTTTTATGTGTGTCCTCTTTTTCAAAATATTTACATTAAAACTCACGTCTTTTTTTTAACAAAGTCTAAATGTGACGCAGACGTGATTGCCGTTTGATTGATTTATACATCAGATCGGGATAAATATTTGACGAATCGATTGTAATGAAAGAAGTTAGCTACCTGTCGATGTGTTTGAAAAATGAACGACATTTGATTTACGGCCTTATCTCGAATAAAATAAATTGAAAATTGATAGAATCCATCAGTTCAGTAAATGCGAGCATAAAAGAATGAATTCGACAACAGCTTTATTTTATGTTTTTTTTGTCTGTTTTAAACGATAAATATCTATATGTAAATTGGCCATTTAAATATTCATGTGCTAAATTGGACTTGAAAATTGTTTTATTTTTCTGTCGAAATGCATTAATCGTTTGATTTCGACATGATTTACGTCAAGAGCGTAATGCATTTAAAAAAAAAAAGAAGAAAAACCACAACCAATACCGAATTTGATTCAATTATTTTATTGGTTTATTCGGTTTCATATTAAATTTTATAATAATGTCGAATTGAAATGTTTGACTCCAATATCAATAATTTATGGTGAAATGAAATTGAATTTTTCTTCGAAAACCAATCCATCAATCAATTGATACAGCTGAATATATATAGATTTATTTTCATATGTTTTCATTAATTATACGATTGCCAAACAGCAAACAATAATAATTCGACCAACGAAAAAACCACAAGAAATAAATTTTATTTATTATTGAAAACTGTTATTGAAATTAATAAGCCAATTGAAAAATTTGTTATGTGTTTCCACTTGACGAGACAGCATATTAAACGGAATGAGTTCTCAAATTGAACAAAAAAATACACAATATGTCAGGCACAGATGCAGGGCACTTGGATGAAGAAAAAAAAAGTGTTGTGAATTTTGAATCTCCATCATCATCACGCTACAGCTGTTTCCATTCTTATTCGACCAGAGCTCTATGATCAATCATTGAGCTGCACACAATTAAAAATCGATACACCAAAATCACCATCAAAGTGGAAGGACATGCATCTCTCTCTCCACTTCCCATTCGGGCAGAACTTTGTCTGACAATCCAGCAAAATCAACTGTTGGATGGTTGCCTTGTGTGCGCTCAGAGTGGTAAAAACAATGCCCAATTTATTACAAAATTTTTCGAGTGTAATTAACACGAGTCGAGAGCAAGCATCATCGACATCAAAGCAAATAATTTTGTATTTTGTTAATTGAACATTTGGGACGTTCTTTTTCTCCAGTGTTTCCGACCGAACAACATCAACGGCCAAAGAGTTGTATGGTAGTGCAAACAACCTCACATGCTTTCTCACGAATTTTAAAACTTTCACATCAAATTAATCAAGTGAGCATTTTATTAAATGAAACTGTTGTGACTATGTGTTACAGCTGGATGCCTGTTGAAATATCTGTTGAACGTCACGAAAAATTATAAAATGGATGTTCCATTTAATTAATATCGTTCATCTGGAATGTCTTAAGCGCTCTTTTTTTCGTTCATGGTTTTTTTTTTCATTTGATTTTTGTGTTTGTTGATTGTTAAGCATATTTTTATGTTCTCATCGTTCAAACAAACTGTAAACATCACAGTTAAGAGGAGAGCCACTACTGTGGTTGAAGTGAGCGAAAACAATGGTTTTCGTGGGTTGGTTGGTTCACATCATTCATGGTATGGCTTGACCATAGCCAAGGCGTATAGTGTCTGTCTGATATCTCGTGCACGAGTCTTTTTGTCATTCTTATACATACAAAAAAGATCGTTTAAATAAATAATAATAATATGAACGAAAAAAAAAATGTAATTTCCATTTTTTTATCAAATGTATTTAAAACATGAATAAAACATAAAATTGCACTAATTTTTCCGCTTCCATGACCATGCACGGCTCCGGCCTGATTGAACTCTTTTTGGACACACTTTGAAAAGCATACATAAACAATGAGATGAAATTAAGAACGCATTTATTCCATTTAAAATGCACATACCTACAACATTTTAAAATGATCGTCGATTCCATTGTTTCTATTAGGCGAAAAAAAAAACGAATTTAGATTGAACTAGGCAGAGAGAGAGAAAAAAACGCATATATTTTAACATAAATGTTAAATGTGAACTGATATGATCCGAGCGAAGGAGAATAAACACGCACCTGAAAAAAAAACAGAATTCCAACTATTCAAGTGGGGCCAGCAGTAGAAACAGTGGGCAAATAACATGATTTAATTGATGGCTTCCTATTTGCATATCTCAGTCTACGTATTTGTTCAACGATTTTAATTTTTGTTGAACTATGCGCGGATTGTTTTTTTCTTCTTCTTCTTTTCACTATAAAAACTATACATTATTTTTTAAATATTCCGCATTCATTCAACTCTCTTGACAAATCTGCGCAGACTGATAAACGGAATGTGATTATTTTCCAAGTTTGTGACAATTTTTCTGCGAACTTCGGTATGACTTTTATAAATGGGCAAAAAAAATCAGTAGTAATTCCAAAGTTGTCATTGCATTGTAACATGACAAATCGTCACAAGCATCGAGAAAGACAAGCAAAAGATCAAAGAGAAAGGCTATTAAAATTATAATCCGTAGACGTGTTTGTAGAATTGCATAAAATATGAAAACAAAACAAAAAATCCTCCCGAGAATTTGCCAATGTAATAAATACCTCTATTGAAATTGCGATAATATCAAATGAAATATGCGAGATGTGTGTGGCCTCATTTTTATTTTTCAAGAATAAAAAAAATACGTTAATAATCGCATCGAATCAATAAAGACTTCAATGGAATTCTTGCGATGATTGATAGTGTTTCAGGTTGTTTATTGAAATTTAAGCATGGGATGCGCTTCAAAGCTAATGATTTGAAAGGTGTGTTGTTTCATTGTTGGCGGTGCACTTTTTTCGAAGTATGCAATTTGCAAAAACATTTAATTGCATCATTCAATAGAAACACATGCATTACACAGGCATAATTCAAAATGGATTTGCCTTCACGTGCATGTCGAATACGATTATGCAAGCGCAAATTTGGTCGAAACGTTCATTTTTTGGATCGTCTTTGGACCTTTTTTTATGTTCATTAATGCGATGTAGTTTTTTCCTTGTTAAATAAACGTAATTTCGTTTGTTTTTCTTTGCTTTGCATCTGGCTGAATCAACACGAGGCGATTTGTTGCTTTGTATTAAAGCGCTCGACGTAAACGTAACTCAAATCCGTCCATTATTCTTACCTCGATTCTTTTTTTCATATAATGTCCTTCATGCATCGCACTCACATATACAATTTCTTTTTTTTCGCTGATGTGCACACTGTTATTTTAATAGTTTATAAACGATGTGCTCGATTTACTTGGCAAACGACGGCACACAGTGCATCAAGCATTTTGTAATTTTATCTCCGCTCTCTCTGTTCTGTGTGTCTTTCTCTACTTATCTTGCCCGCTGTCTTTTGTTTCGGAGCGCGTCAGAACAAATGAACAATTCGAAAGAGGACAAAAATATATGAGCGCGGGCACACAACGAAAAACAATACACTCGACAATAAAAGAAGTGACGCTTGCAAAGAAATTGCAGCAGCAAAAAGTGTAAATACACACAGAGACACACAGCAAAGATGGCAAAAATCAACAAAATTAAATAAATAATAATCTTTAGCACAAAGTGAATCTTCCGTGTGTCCAGTTTTGTGCACAGTATGCGCGATGTACACCGTTCGCGAGTGATAGAGATACACACTGACATCACCATCAGCAACAACAGCCACGAAAAAAACCGAATAAGAAATGCTAATATTAATCGCGTACTTTGTGCACAGGCAAAGAAGAAGAAAAAAAAACGTCGACAACCATTAAATGCACACACAACAAATGAAAAGAATGAACACACAGGAAAACGACGAAATGAACGACAAAGAAATTCGCAGAGGCGAATAGTTAAGGCTGATGTGGTATCATGAGTCGAAAAGACAACACGAAATGAGCCACAAACAGCACCCATAAATGAGAGACCGTAAAAAAAAGATCCGGAATGGACACAACAGCCTTATGCGACAAACTCCGTGGCAGCTGAACTCTTTTGCTTTGGATAGATTTTTGAACTAGTACTTGGCACGCTATTATTATCTCTTTCCGATGTTGTTTTTTCTCTTTGTTGTCATCGTTGTCGATGTCGCTGCCGCTGCCGTCGTCGTCGTTGCTCTTGTCTCGTGTGTTTATTTTCACTATTTCTTGATGCAATTTCCATGAAGACGGCGCAACGACTGCATGAGAGAGAGAGACTGAGAGAGAGAATTGATACCAACAGAAATTTTGCTGTGTATTTGTATGCATAGCGAACAGATATTTGCAATTATATGTCTTATTATATGGCGGCGCATTTATACTGCTTTCTGATGATGGTTTCAATGCATTTTTTTACTTTAAACGGTGTTGAGCTCCGGATAAAAACACTGTTTCTCAGTATTTATGTTCTTCTGCTTGGTTCGCACTCTCTTTTGCTTTCTCACTCTCTATCTATCAATAGCTTGCGACGCAAAAAATGTATTTCATCCACACAAAATATAAATTGCGAGAAAAAAGCCCTATGAAATATCTATGTTCGAGACCGTACTTTTGCAAAAGCAGTAAAATGAAAACACATTGACAAATACTAAATAAGAATATATGTATCTGAAGAATGTGTGCTCGAACCAAACGTGTTTTTGTGGCTTCCGTACGGACAAACGAAGATAAGCGCGTACCAAAAATGGCAGTAGTAGTACACATAATAAACGCAATTCTACACACACTGACAGAGCGAAACAGCATCGAACGAAATGCAAACAGCTCAAATACCGATTCATGCATAGTATGCGAAGCCAAAGAAGGAAAGCATGGCGTGTAACAGAAAAAGACTCATGGTCGAGCAAAAAAAAAACGTATCCAGAAAAAAGCAAAAAAAATAACCATCTCGTATTCGATGATAAAAAGGTGAATTTTTGTGCTGTGTATGCCCAAAAAATAAACCACGAAAAGAATATAAAGAAAATATCATTTCTCCTTTTATATCTGTTTCCAATTGTATTTCTTCTTTTCTGTTGTTATTGTTGGTGTTCGGCTCTTCCTCTACATGGGTTTAAAAAAAAATCCGTCTGATGTTGTTCTGTGTTGAATTCAGTTTGTTAGGCAATTTCTTGCCATATATTTTCCGTGTTGTTTTTTTCTCTCGCTTGTATAAGTGAAACGATGGTAAAGTATTTGAATGAAAAATACACAAAATCGAAACAGTTCATGTACAATGATAAAGTGGCGCATGTATTGCACTGATGGTATTTCGTTCATTCGTATATCAGAACATTTGCGTGAGTGTGCGTGTTATTCTTTTTTTTTCTCAAGAATCGGCACAGTAAGATGAAGCATTTTAAATGCTGTATGTTATTTTTTTCTCTCTCTTTTGATTCTTTTTATCTTGTGCTTGTCTTTCGTATGGTTTGGTTTTCAACGTGTTTTTGATCATCGTTCATTCTATTCACTCTTCGCTCTTCAATGGACCGAATGCTGTACATGTGAATCGAATCAGTATTGGTTTCATTTCATATACACTTTTGTTGTGTCGATATAAGAGACCATTCGATGTTTCCCTGTGTGTACAAAACATTACACGTTTTCGCTCTCTGTCTTTCTGTTCGCCGTTTTTTTTTTTATATTTCATCTCTTTACACTTGTCGTGTAAATGTGTTTGTAATGCCATGTAATTTTGGTGTATTAGATCCGTACAAGAAATAGATTCATCTATTCTCTAGAACAATTTGACCCAATGCAATGGAAATGAACTAAACGAAAAAAAAAAGAATAACTCATACTATCAATACCGGTTTGTATGTAGTGACCGTTTCACAATCCAAATGCATACACGTACACTCGTTGCTTGTCTTTTTCTATCTATGTTTGTGTACAGAAGTCCCAGAGTGTGTGTTTCGAATGTTCTTCGAGTGAAGCGACTTTTTTTCTGTGTTTCTCTCTATCTTCTTCAAACAAACAGATCATATGCGAGAGTTTTGGTTGAGTTACACTAACGCCGTAGTTTAACAATCTAAACAAAACTCTCACATGCCCAAGAAAACAATAATAATGCACAACAATGAGAAAGAAAGACCTTTTCAAACGTCAAAATGTAATCACGTACCAAAATTTTTTTTTGTGTCCGTTCCTTTCTGAACGTGAACAAAACGTGAATTCTCAACATCATCAATAAAATTGTATATTGTTGCAAAGCAAAATGTTCATTCAAAAAAATCATAATTTCGTACAATGAATTAAAAACGAATGGAATCCCATAAATTTGATGTATTTTATTTTTCTTTTTAAAAAAATTAAGAATGAATCGCCGATTGATATATTAGTATGCTTGATATGAATTGTTAAATATTGAACGAAATTTGATACAAAAATTACGATATAAATATTTCACATACATTCAGTTGAAAATATATTTCTGCAAATACCGATGCTGTTGCAATATTGCTGGTGTCGAAATATAACACTGACAGGTTGTGATCAAGTTTTTATGAGATTTTGAACTCTTTCTCAAGCACACTCAATAAATTCACTTTACAATGGTTCAATTTTTTTTTTGAATCGTTTATTTATTCAAAACACTTTTTCCTTGTTTTGTATGTAACCCATTTAAATTCATCCAAATAAAAAGTTCACTCTGATTTATTTGCAAAAATTATTATTATTATTATTTGTTTTCGCCAATAAAACTTTTTTTGGTTGGTGTTTATAATTCTTCACCGTTAGTGCAATGATTTCAATTCGAATATTAAATCATTCACCGAACACAACACTAATTTTCTATCGTTGTTCTGTGCACAGTACTCACTCAACTATTTTTTCAGCGCTCGAATTGTAATAAAATTCACTAGCAATCGCATTAAATTATTATTTTTTGGTTTTGCTCTTTTCGTTTATTATTTTAGTTGTTTTTTTATATCGTTTCTTCTTTTTTTACTGAATGGAAATTATTTTCCTCTGTTTTTTTGGTAAAGCCGCTTTTTTGGTATTTTGTTTACATGCAACAAAGACCAATAAAAATCGCCCGATTCACATGCAAAAACCATAAAAATTTGATTTACACATTCGTTTATTTAATATAATATATTTTCTTTCGTTTATTCTTCGGTATGTTTTGCCAATCGGCTTGTGGATTTGCGCGAATCGCTTTCTTCGGCAATAATTTATGAAGTTTTTTCTCTCCTTTTTGTCCTTTATTGTTGACAAAAAAAAAACCGAATTGATTATTTTGCTATATATGTATTGCGTTTGTTCATGCGATTAAAATAGTTTCGATGCTCGCGATGAAATAAAAAACATTTCTTTTTTTGTTTTCGTTTGACAACCAAATTGTAGTTAAGTCAACAAATTCCTTTATTTTGTGTCACAATTTCAAACGCAAAAAAAACTCGAAAAAAAGAAAATGAACGAAACTGCATAATTTTGCTATGCCACAAATGGAACTCATGCGAAAAATTACGTTGAATGGAATGTGTCGCAGACACAATTCTCACGTGAAATAAATTCGAAATTCACTCATTCACTCACTTTAAAATTTCACCGTTGGGTTATAGTATTGAAATCAATACCGAATATTCAATATTCATCAAAATAGTTCGTCCTTCTTTTTGTGTGTAATAAAATTACGCGAGCCCGAACAAACCAACGATATAAACAACCGTTTCGATTGCAGACCTAACGTAAACTAAACCGAATTTTACGTGCACATTAAACACAATCGTCGTCATGTGTTGTTGTTGTTCTACCGTTCATTCACACGGATGTGCGTAGCGAATGCAAAGTGCCGCACCGTTGACGGCGACGTAGACGTCGATGATGATGACGGCAATGACGATGATGATTACTATCGTACAGTATTCCAATTTGAACGTTTCGCTGAACTCCTTTTCGGGCATGAAGCGATAACGCAAGCAAACCACTTTGCACACACTGCATGTAAACTTATCATCTCATGATGAAAAAAAAGAATTCAAAATGCTTGCAATAGAATATTTGAAAAAGAAAAAAACCATCGGAGAGTTAAAATAAAATGTATCAAGCAAAATCGTCTCTCACTCTCTGGCCGTCTCTCTCTTGTTAGTCTATCGCATAAAACCGGTTTATTTTCTGATTTGAACGCTCTCTCCGTTTTCATTCATGATTCTCCCATTTCCCCTGCAAGCGAACTCACATGAAAATGACTATACATTGAACGTTGGTGATATCGTTTGCGGTGCGACGCAACTCGTCTGCGCTGCATGTATGCATCATATCCATCATCCATGTTGTTGGATGGATAATTTTCACCTTTTTTGCCTGAAGAACAAACTGATGTTGAACCGAATTGTTCGAAGTGGTGTGCGCATGTTCAGGAATTGATAGTAACATACGAGAGTCTACTCGATTCAACATACCGTATGCTAAAAGCCGTATCCATTACGGTCTTCAATTTAAATGCCTTCACAACGGTCTTGGTTCCTTTTGTTAATTTTAATAATAAGCAAATATGCGTTGGTCAAACGAGTAATTTTACTACAATCTACGACGGATTTATGTGACCCAACAACACTCAATTGACCATGCTAAATAACAGTAATATGGGCAAGTAAATCGCTCTATTCTTAGCCGTGTTGCAAAGAGGCTGCATACAGTGTGGCAGTTCACTGTGAATATTGGTGTGTTTGCGTTGTCAACAAAATGTTATTTATTTCCTTAAATTTTTTAGAAAGAAAAAAATGTTATTACATTAACAGTAAATATTCGATGTGTGCATATATGTAAAAGGCCCCCTTTTTTTGCGTTTGCTTGTGGATCCCATATGCATTTGCCGAAAAAGTAGAGAAACAAACATCGTCAAATGAATAACAGACATTCTTGTACATTGCTTGCATTCTCCACGCGTATAGTTTGCACAACTGAAAAGTTTCAAAGTCACAGTTGGCATACGCCGATATATACCGGCTCAGCATGCTGTTTTAATGGTTGTTCTTTATTGTTTTCAATCGTTTTTCTTTGTCTCGTGTGTTTTGCGTACACCGTACATACACTGAAAGTACATTGTCTTGAGGAAACTTTCTTTTTTTTCTTTTTCGCTGTTGCTGCCTCTCTTCGATTTCTTCACGCGTTTATGTTCCTATTTAGCAAGATGTGCAGCCGGTGTGTGTGTGTTGTGTGTACCTCAGGAGGTGAGCATGCAAAATTTCATGTAATGTTAAAGTAAAATAAATGTAAATACGGTGAACGTTCCAATGCCATCGCTTGATCCTTGTTTACATAATTTCGCCAAAATGCGATAAAGAATGTTGCCAGAGACTGAATCATCGTTCGCTTTTTACACTGTTGCGGAGGCAGCATGCATAAAAATAATGATTTTGTGATAAGATAGCGACTGAAGTACACAGGCATCTTTTAAAACGTCGTAAAATTCTTCGTATAAAATGCCATAAGACGGGAAAATTAAAGTAAGAAATTCTCTTTCGCTCACACTTTTGTCGTCTTCTCTCACTCCTATGACATCAATTTTGCAATGCATTTGGATGTTTTTGTTTTTGTTTTTTTTTTGCTTCTCTCCGCTTCTTTATTTAAACGGCAAAAGATTTGGCAGAATTTATAATAACCATTTGCCATATTTCACTCGCGAAAGTTTCTCGGAAATTACATAAAAGTCGAAGTGATTATCGTGCATTTCGTTTTCCTCGATTGAATAGTTATAGAGTTCGAGTAATGAAATCGTATGACGCATACGACGATGCTATCTGATATGATTTCTGGTGTGTTTACTGTTTAGTCGCATGAAAATGTGATATGAGAAACGAGTTATTAAAAACAAGAAAACATAAACGCTTCAACTAATAATAATAATTTGCTGACATTTGATTCGTGTTGATATCGTAAAAATTACATCAAATTATATGTGTTGATTATTATTATTTTGCATTGATGTGCGAATTCAGCACATAAATACATGCGTTTATCATCTAATATTCATCGTCGTGAATTCATTCAATGTAGAGAGTGAAGATTGATTTAATTGGAGATCGTTTTGTGTGCCGTCGTCATTAAATGACAAATACACAAACCATGACGAAAATTCGCCACATTCACTGAACCAACGGAGATTACAATCTGTCGTTCCATTCACACATCAAATGCTCGAATACACCAACTAGTTCGTTATTTTATTGAGTCAACTGTTGCAGTGTGTGTTTGTGTACGGACACTGTCACTTGTAATCATTGAACGACCATGCCGCCGTCTCCGTCTCCCGTTATAAATGCGATTCACAACGAATCATTAATTTTCGAAAGACAATAGTGGTATTTTGACACAATCAGGCTGCGTAAATCAAAGCAATTGTGCGTAATTGATTTGTGATAAGAAACACTATAAGCTTTTGGCCTTTTGTTTTCGACCACTCTTACTTTCTCCACCCTCCTCTCTTGCTCTGTCTCAAATAGACGTGACTTTATTGGATTTTGGATAGCAAAATAACAATATATCATTTGAAGAGATTTCAGTCAAAAATACTTTGAAAATGCATCACGTCAAAAACGATGCTACTCAAAATTTACATTTTCCAATTATATATTTCGATTGAGTTTTGCAAGGAGGTTTTAAATTAGCATATTGATTACATGTGAACGCACGCCACACACAAATATCGTGAATGCTCTTGGAATGAAATGATTACACGAGATGAAATCATCTGTCATTTCAGAAGAAAACGAGTCTCATGTCATTTCAAAAATGAGACCAAATTAATCAAAAATATTAAATGAACCTTACTAACCTCAGAATTCCCGTCGAAGCGAATGGGTGCTTCGCTGTCTTTGTGCTTATGTATTAACTGAATTGACTGATTGAATGCGTACGTGTGTGAATGAAAACAAAGTTTTTTTTGCACGGAAATTAAAGAAAAATAAAAGGGTAAACCAATAAAATGGTTCTCAGTTTTAGCTAATATACGTTTTTGTTCTATTGTTGTTGATTCATTTGCAAAAGGGACGATTGTATGTGTTTTTTTTATATTTTTTTGTATACATGACTCAATGAGTTATGAGACACACATGCACAAAGTGAGAAATCACATCACGCAGATGGATCTGTACGTATAGTAGTATATCACCATAAAAAAAAACAAGTAAAAATTGCCAGTTTTATTTACATTTTCGCGTTTTACATGAAAACATATCTTATCGCATTATCTGTAAATCCTTTTTTTAATGCTGAGCACACAATTTTCTCATCACCCTTAAATTAAACGCTACCGATTCGAATTTTCATACTGGCTTTTTTTCCCGTATCGTCGTAAATGTACACTGGCTGAGTGACAAAAACCAAAAAGCATTGTTCAGATCACGGAACAAAATCAAAGTGAATGCGATAAGGTTGGATAGCTATGGGTTTGTTGTTTGTTTGTATTTGGGATTCGATGACACGCACGCACACATAAGAATCACTATTCAATGTATTTTTAATAATAAATTAAAGGGTTTTTGTATTCGAAGATGGATTGCAATGAAATGTTATACAAAGTCTCGTGTCATCTAAAGTACTCCTAAACTGGCATCGAACCACCAAGAGATTTAGCTCACAGTTATGTAATAACAAGGCAAGATACCGAAGTATACCAATTTGTGTTTTACTTTACTTTTTCCATTCGGGTTGTATGTGTGTACGTTTCGTCTGTGTGATATTAATAGTGGTCGTTTATTGTCGTCGGCGCTGTTTTCAGATAGCTGTACATTGTGCTGTGCATAGTAGCTCCGTACATCGGCGAAACACTGGATTTAAAAGAGAGCAAACACGTTTCAACTGCACTAACAAATAGCACATAAACATGCATGTTTTACTTACATGCTGTGAGCCGAACACGGCTCTCTATCTAAGCGTCAATGATTCATGGAGTGTTTGAAAGTGTCTAGCACACCCATCGTCGAAAATATATCGCCAGGAGAATCATTACAAGGACTCGACGATTTTTTGTAGTTTTTTCCAATACTCCTACCACACGTAAAAATAAAAGATAGATTTAAGAAAAGATAGATATTCAAGATATCTTATCTTTATCTTATCTTTTTAATTTTTTGAAATACTGAAAATCTTTATCTTATCTAGATACAAATTTCGTATCTATGAAAAACCCTGTCAATGAATATGCTGAACAAAATTTTCTTCCTTCTGTTATTTTTTTGCACCCTTCGTGGTTGCCTCTACACTTACTTACACACTATCTCTATATATGGATTACCTATTTTTTCGGGTTGTTGTGATTGTAATGTTGAACCGGCGAACGGCAATGATAGTCACAATAACAACAATAATAATAATGATGAAAGACAACGACATCGTTGAACTAACAAGAAAAATAATGTTAATAATATCATTGTGTTACGCTGCATGTGCTCGAATCGGGTACCGCCAACTCCCCGAACAGTTTGTTTGAATATATGATAATTTTTTGTTTTGTTTTTGGGTAAATCAAATGTCTTCCATCATTCTATTCTATTTTACATTTCCCACGTCATGCATCTTCATCGCTGAAAAATAATTCGAACGAACTTCCTTGGCTTTGATCTGATTTGTCACCACACCGAATGCTCATATAACGAACGATACAATTGTTCCCTATTCTACTTTCGAATATCTCAACCCCGTTGAGAAAATAAATTCACTCAAACATTTATTCAATGTCTTATTCTACTTTTGTCGCCGTCTTGAGCTGTGATTTTTATTTGATGTCATTGTTTTGCTCGTATTTATTTGTTCAAAACATAACAAAAGGATTTTCATTTTTTTTTACTTTTATGACTTTTGTCAATTCTATTTCATTTCTTCTTTAACTTTAACATAATCTGATTAGTGGAAACAAACGAGCTTCATATAAAAATTATAACAAACATTCCAAGTTTTTGCATCATTTTCGATGTTTGAAACGCAAAATAATTTCATGTGTTTTTGAAACGTAGTTTTTCATCATTTAAGAATAAGAAATATGACTGAAGTCATGTATGTGAGCAGATTTAAATGTACTTGGAAGCATTTAAATGCACCGAATATAAAAAACCGAATATCACATTTAAATGCAATACAACAGCATTTTTATACCATGACTTAAATTTTGTTTTGTTTTGTCAGCTCTTGACATTGATTTGTTTCAATGATTCTCTTTCAAATGACAACTTCGTGCTTTTATTGTTTCAGTTTTTTTTTTGGTTTGTAATTGACTTCCGCTGTTATTCTCTGTATATATAGTTGATGTAATTCTCCCTCTTGTTTGGCTAATTAATTTCGAAATGTCCAGCGAAGAGGATTTGATATAACATCTGCTGAAACTTGATACTGGCATGGTTTTTCGAGTGATTGGTGATAATGAACTCGTTCTTTCATTCATTAATACGTAACATTGGAACCCAATATTTCCAGTTTTATTCTTCTGTGGTTTTTGTCTCAACCGCAAAGAATGGATCAGAATTAAGTTCGAAACGAAATTCGCTCTGAACTGCAGCACATTTTTGTGGCTCATTATTTCACCTTCCTTTGGATTATTTTACTCCGCGAATAAATTGCTTTTATTTAAATTTTTCCCAATGATATTTGACTCGAAAACAAATGAAATTACGGCAGTAACCAATTCACGTCGAATTAAATCCATATTTACAAAAAGAAGTGAAAAAATCGCCAAAACAACATTTTAATCAAAGGGAATTCGACCCTATATGGACAAAAAAAACAATTTTTCTAACATTTAATGTAAAAAGTCATGGTTCACCGTTTATACAATCCGTATTCATGTGTACACATATTTTCTTTTCATCTGCGTCGCATCCTCCTCAATTGTCGTGATTTTCCCCATATTCTTTTTCCATTTTGTACTTGCAACACCGTTTGCATCAATTCTATTTGCAATGTTCCGATTACATCGTTGCTCACTACCAGCTTACTGCGACTTTCTCTATCGTTCGAGCAACGATTTCTTATTTCACCCTCACCAATTCTCATACCAATTCAATATTATACCAAATATATCTAATGTGTTCATTTTATTTTTATGTGTGTGTGATTCATAATAATGTTTTTTTTCTTTCTTCTTTTCGAATATTGTTCGAACGATTTTATTAACGTCATTGTTTCTTCACCCAAGTGAATGCGCCCGACGCCGAACTGCAATAATAATTTACTCGTGTGTAAACTTTGTACGATGTCATGTTATTAGACGCCTATCGATGATGTGGGTGCAAGGGAAAGAATACGCGAGATTTTCTTGATTGCTTTCCTCACATCGAATATACGTAGTTGAATCGAATGCATCTGAAACAAAAACAAGATAGCGAACCAGAGAGAAAGAGAGAGAGAGAGAGAGAGAGAGCAAAACGTATCGTAACGAGCGAAAATAAAATGGCTAATGCTGGGTGTTTTGAGTAAGTTTTTATAAAATGCTCTTCAATTGATACAGAGTAAAAAAAAGAACCCTCGAATGTTTGCTTTGATTGCTATCAGAGAGCAAAGTATAAAAACAGGTTAGAAAAAGAACTATGTATATTCAAACGTAATTTGGCGTAGTTGAGGGTCTGGTCGGGTCGGGTCATGGTGCATCTGATTTATACACAGAAGGTGGATTTTTTTCTCTCTCTTTCTTGTTCCACAGCCGTTGTAGAGAGCACAGTCTGTGTGATTCGAAGCATTCGACATGATATATGATCAATTTCCAGATTCATCATTTTTTTTGTCTGTCTTTCGAATATTTTCGCTCGTTCCTTTTCATCTAATTTTCACCATACCGTTCCATTTCATTGAAGCAAACATTTTCATCATAAATGGAAAAGCATTGTGTGCCCCATCGCACAGAAAGTAGATTGTATGATGTTTGATTGATATGAAGTTTGTCAAACATGAAAACATGGCATCGAGAGCAAGGCAAGATGAAAATTGAAAACATATTTCCAAGATATCACATAAATTCACTGTGTACATCTCTCTTTTGGAACAAAACTCGAGACTCTATTGAATTTTTTCGCCGATAAAGAATGACGAAGAAAATCATCGAATGGAAACGGGGCCAAGTGATGAGAAATATGAAAGAAAACGAAAATGTTAAGAAAAAGTCGAGTCACATTGATGGCAGCAACAGCGTGTTGAAAATTATTTGGAAAGACATTGATTTACAATATGATGTCAATCATAAGAGAAATGGGTTCATCTGAATACAGACGACCGATATAGAGTTGTAGACCTATTTTAGGGGCGTTAAAATGAGTGACAAATAAATGTCGACGAAAAAAGCGAACCACAGTTTAAATTGGATGATTTGTTAAGTCGCATTAGATGAAGTAACGCTCACAGAGTCAAATGACAAATCGAATCTACGCATCATAATTGATTCGTCTCTGTGTGAATGACCTTGATGTCTTTTTTCTTGCATCAATCGTATTATGATTGAAAGAGTTTGTTGGAAAATTCGTAAAATTAGGTCTTTCGATTGAACGATAAAAATGTTTTATTGGCAGAAATTGAATTAACTCTCTTTTGTATTGGGACTTGAAAAAAGAAACGACAAGAACTTTTGATGTCTAATTTAGTCCGTGGCTCAAAAAATACCACCAAAAGAAAATTATTATATGTTTCAAATCAATTAACAAGTTTATTTGGATATGGTACGAATAATTTACTTTGGCATGATATGTTTTATAAAGTGTCTCAAAGTTGTGTACAGAATCTGTATTCGGTGCACTTTTCCTTATATTTATAACAAGCAAATAATTATCAAAAAGAAGAATATGTCTAGAAAATCCGAGGAATGCTTCCTGCTTTTTCGTGTGTTTTAAATAAGCGAGCACGCAAATTCACCGTGTTATACGATGCTACAGCATATGGGCGAATATGCACTTCATAATGCGCTCAACGGATGCATACATTTGGCATTAGTGCACACGATTTTATCTCATCCAAATCTGATACATGAATAGATAAAGCTGGATACCCAGTTGCATTGCGATTCCGTTGCATATGTTGATATTCATGAACGTTGCTTTAATTATGTAATGTAAAATGAGTGTCTCTTGAGACGTCGTCAAATGAAACTTTTTTTATTCATTTGACTTTTTCTTTATTCACAACCTCAACATCTGCAACCATTCAACAAGAATAAAGACAAAACCGGAGCGAAAAAAAAAATTGAATTTGCATTAAATAATTATTCGGATTTATTTCATTCGTGGCGTGCGCTATCTCTTGCACACAAAAATTGCTTCAAAGCAAAAATTCGTATGATGCACTTCGTCAGTGTATCAAATTACAAATTTGTCATGTTGAGAGAGAAATTCTCAAAATTAAGTGTATGAGTGCGTGTGTCTGTGCTCTCTAGATCGAAAACCTGACATTATATAAACCCAATTCTTCAGTACACATACTGCCTCTCATTGCATTGGGCGCTAGAAAAAAAATGTTAGCAGAAGCACGAACGGTCACCAACACCGAAAAACCCAACATGTTGATGAGGCATAAGCCCTTAAGCAGAAAATAGAACGAAATAGGAATGAAATGCACTAGATTCCAATGCAGATACCATTTATGAGAATGAACAAAAATTACGTTGAACGTACAGGTTATGTATAATAATAACACGATATGCTCGATATTTGTTAGTGCCGAGTCTTTGTTCAAACTCACCACCTCAAAAGGGCTTACGAAATGCACATAAATTTCGCCGGCACTTGTACTAAATGCATGCACTTGAGTGTAAGCAAAACAACTTTGTATCTCTCTCGTAATTTTATATGTCTTTCAATTTTATGTAGGGGCCAAACGTATATTTCCTTTGTCTTCCGTAAATACAAGAGTTTCCATTTCGATCGCTATAATAATGCAAATAAAATGAAAAGTCTGATATTCATTATTATTTCAAGATTAAAATATGAAGAATAGCGAAGCATCCCAATCAATTTTTCAATTGAATGTGAAGACTTTGTAACCATACATTGGCCGTGGCCGTCAAAAATATGCTTTAAAATGCATATAAATATCATTCGATGAAAATAAGCATTTGAAAGTGTTACCGTGTGCAAAATGGTGGGTAGTGTAATGGAAGCGCTGTAACTTTTCCAAATTACTTCTATGTATAGCTGCTGTATAGTTGCTAATGCACAAAACATGCACACCAACATGGTTTAATGCACCGATGCATGTCCAGTTTCATTTAACTTTTGCTATGCAGAAATAACAGAATTTCACTCTAGTGTCGTTATTACAGTCATTTTTAGTTGCTGGTTTTTTTCTTTCGTGTATATCCATTTTCAGTATTTCCTTATATAGAAGGCCACCGTCACCACCAGAGACGCAATAAATTTTATGCACCGTGATAAATTTGACGAACATGTGATAAATACATGTCAATGGACGAAATATAAAATGACCAACTAACTCTCGTGTGTCGTTTGGCTAATGGTCAGGTGGTGGATACAAACACTCCATTAACACTGTCAGGAAAAGGCAATAAAAACTAAGTGCATCGTTTATATTCATTTCTAATGTACATAGTTTAAATACATGCATATATACACGGCCTTTTTGAATATGTTACAAACTTTTCTATTAGAATATTGAAAATGGTCAGTTTTATATGTGATTTTTAAATGGATTTTGGCATTTACTTTGAACATTTTCCATATATACGTTTTTGTAATTTCGAATGTGCCTATTCGACACAGTAATCATTTTGAATGACGAAAAAACATCCAAATCCACACGTTGAGTTTAATGAAGACCTCAAAATCAAATAGAAATCGTAATGAAATTGATGACGGAATTGTCCATGTTGCTTTATTAACTAGCGGAAATGAAATTCCCGAAATTCATTGGTTCCATTCGATTCAAACGATTTGCATGTTTTCATTGAACAAACAAATAAGAGCGGGGAAAATACGCGTCGATTGAATGAAATTGGAAAGTGTTGGATTTGCCCATGGTCGTGCTTCAAAGTATTTCACAGCAGGCAATTGAATTTCTGCTTGAGCAAATACAAACGCTCAAATATTATTCAATCGCGACACAATTTTCACAGTCGCGTTAGTTTCTCTCTTTTTTTTCTCGCGTTGTGACGATTCAAAAGAAACCAAATATTGTGTGCTGATACCACGGGACGCGACAACATATCACAAACTACCGAGCATGTGGTAAACATTGAACTACAACAGCACGAAATCTAATTCAAATGGGAAAAATTCTATAATCAAACAAAATGACGAACGAATGAAAAAAAAAGCGTGAAAGTACACTCAGCAGAAAGAAATAAGCGGAAAAAGCACAAGCAATCCAAACGAAAACTAATAAAGGAAAAAAATTCAAATTTTCTACCATGCAAATACAATCGCAAGCGTGCACGGCATACAACTCATGCAGGCTCTTTATACAGAACAGAAGGGAAAAAAACAAGCGTCGACACGAAAAACGAAGAAAAAAACATTCAACATTATAATGGATAAAAACGATTTTAATCATATACATTCGTGATATATTCTGTTAGCTTTTTCCGTTTTATAACCGAACGCATAAAGCTATAACTCATAAATATATATATATTTGTGTAGATTTTTCCGCTAACAATTTTAGTATTACAAGTACACGCACACATATTCCGTACAAAACTTTTGTTTTGCTAGTTTTCCGCGAAATTGTATTATCCATTTTTTTTTGTCTTTTTATGTTTCATGGCATGACGATTTTTTCGGCGCTTTATTTACGCTATGGATCATGATATTCAACATAGAAGTGTTTATTTACAAAATAAAATTTCGTGCTCAAGCACATACATGTCGTTTCGTTGGCCTTTGTTTAGACTTTAACAAATTCGTGTGTGGTTATTCTCATTCGGCAATTCACATATTCATTAAAGCTTCGTTTATATGAGAGTTAGAGGCTGTTAATGTTTTTTGGAATAAATCCAATTGGGGGAATATGACATGCATGTTGACTGTTCAGTCTTATTAGCAATTTATAATTGAAATGAAATAGTATTTTTTTTTTTGTTGGCAGTTTAATTTTCGTTATTTGTTTTTATATGTGTCAGTTAAAAAAGTAAGCGTACATTCTAAGCCTATCACTCACAAGTAAATTATTCTGTGGCTTTAAAAGCATTTCTGGATTAAATTGAAATTGACTTGCATACGCATATTTGTACGGCTCGTTTTTATTATTTTTGACTATTTTTATTATCAGTATATCGGAATAAAAGTCACGAAATACCTGCGTTTTTTCACGAATTTATCATAATTTCGAGAATATTGAATGCAAAAACCGATTGTATAACTATGACTCAATAAAGTCACAACTTTATTTGATGTACAAATATTTGAATTAATATCTCAGCGTAATGGAATTCATATGAAAAACAAATATAAAGTCCAAAATAGTGTAAATGTTTGCTATTTAAATCAAATAAAATGCAATAAATTGAGCTTATTTCAATATTTATGAAATGTTGAAATCGAATGAAAATCTAATTTCACGAGAGCAGCAAACAAAAGGAAAAAAATGCATCGATTTATGATGAAACTCCATTTTGAGATGGAAAAGTGGATTTTCAGTGAAAATTAATTCGAAAATATATATTTTCAGTGTATGTTTGTCGATGGTTTTTACCTTTTAACATAGTGAATTGGCATAGTTCTGATCTTTCTCATGTGACATTGTATATATGTTCATTTAAAATGCTAATTAAAAGTCCAACGTAATAATATTTTCAACTTCAAAAGCTATACAACAAACCAGTTTTAAGTCACATTTTTCGATCCATGTGCCCGACATTCGATGAATGTTTAATAGACGTGGTAAAGGGAAAATTGAGAAAAACCGTATCTGTTATCATCTGCTGAACCCTTGCACGATTGTAAAGAAAATGTGGATGGGGGTCTTTTGAGCGGTTAAACTCATCAAGCAAGTGAAACTGAATTTATTACTTGAATTGAATTTGTTAAATCAATTTGTTGTGCAAATGTTGAGTTAGGAACATTGCCCTGTACGTATGATTTATTCAGGAAATGGCTGGCGTGTGTATGAGAGTGAGAGGAGTTTTTGAATGGTCATTCAAGGAGAGCGACTTCAATCAACTTCTTCATAATTAATTTGAATTGGTCGCTCTCATCATTTTTTTTAGAGAAACACAAAAACTGCTATACAATCAAATGGGTGCACGATTCCCATGAAAAAATTAACGCTGCAATTGAATAATGTACTTTCGATTGAAGAAATTGAATAAAATCGCATTCGTTTCGGTTGTGACATCTAATGAACCGCTGTTTCCTTAGAACGACACTTTGTCTTTTTTGTCATCGTAACTTCGGGCAAACTCATTGAAATTGAGTCGCTTTTTTCTTTGGTTTGGATTTGATATCAATACGGTTTTCTGCTCAACATTATCCAAACAAAGGCCTGACATAATTTCGACATGATCCAATGAAATATATTGCAGAAAACATTTGAAGCGCATATAAATTATGTATTGATGTTTAAAATTGTTTATCGACCAAAACAAATAGAAGATCAAAGCATAATTAATCATCGAGTGGGAATCTTACTTATTTGCATGAGTCGCGTACACAGTTGGCTTGGTTGCTCGCATCTTCTCGATTGATTTTTGGTTTTGGCTTTGATTTTATTAGAATCGATGACACGCAATCGCAGCCAAATCATTTTCTGTTCATTGAATCGAGAGCAAGATTCGAATAAAAAAATAAAAGAGAAAAAAAATTGATCGAATCGAATGAAAGCCAATTTGCCAGTCATCCGTCGATACAATGTAAACATCATATTTGTTGTATAAACAACAATTACAAATTTATTTGGTTCTCAGAAACGAAATAGGCCCGGCAGGGAATTAATTTTTGTATTTCTGCATGACATGGCGCATTTTCGATTGACTCTTGTCTTCGCTTGTCTTCGCTCATCGTTATTATTATGTCGAACAGTGTGATTCAATGAATTTTCAATCACTGAAATTAAAGCCAATTTATATTTTCACGGTTGCACTGGCATGAAATAGCGCGATCTGATCCCATTCTTGACGATTTATTATTTGGAGGCTTTTCTCAAAATCTTAATATTAAGAAAAAAAAACAAGGCTAATCAAAACCAACCATAAATCAATGGATTTCGTTGCAATGAATAATACAACATTGTTGTACGTAAAAAAAAGACCCACGTCTTGTACATTTTACGACATAATAAAATTGCTTTGACACAAGAATTCGCTTTTTATAAAGTTATTTGACATAGCGAAAAATAATCGCTATCGATAATCAACATTATTATCGTCGAAAAAATGTGAACTTCAAGAGTGAAACATAAAATGTTCTTTAACGACATGTTCATGAGAGAGACTAATTTTAGAATGACTCCCTCGAAAACACTTGCCACAACTTTCTATAAGTTACATTGAATATATTTGGTCAACTTAAATCAAACACTGCCTTTTATTTTCTCGATTTCAAAGTATTGGCTAGCTTGCTTAGCTTTGGTGTCATGCAGCACAATGTACCCAATGTACCCAATGTCAAGTGGCCAATAAGGTTCCATAATGCGTCAACCATAAAACTAAGTGAAATTGCACAATTTTATGAATCAATAAATCGAACTAACAGGACCGTCAATAATGGCATGTTCTCTCTCTTCTAAAACTGGCGACTGCACTTTCGACAGACCATACTGTATTCGACAAGAACTGGTTTGAATAGCATTGAAAAGTTATTGTTATGGTTATTGATATTTTCATGATTGTACAGTATTGCATTTATAGCGATTGGTATTCATTCGATCAAAAACTGAATAGTTTTCTTCTTTTTTTTGTGGTTTTTCGGACGAGTGTATTAAATTTTTGTTTCTTAAAAAAAAAAAGATATGTTAATAGACTCATTGGGCGTATCTGTTGGGTGACGGCGTTGGTGGTAGTAGAGTAGTTGATAAATGCCATGCAATCGATCACTATGCTTATAAATTTCCAAAAACTATGTATTTCTTTCCGCTTGAAAAGAGTGAGTCTTTCTATAGCCATTGACTGAAGTATTTTATTGATGAACAAAAAGGGTGATTTTTTGCTACTGCGAAAAATCCTTCGATTGGATTCTATCTGCTATTGAGAAGAGAGCTCAAACATCAGCTATGCCATTTGGATGGGAAAATTTTTCCGCCAAAGTCATTTATTATTAACATGTTTCCGTTTCGTTATGGTTGTTACCAAAATGGAGTCGCAATGGCTTAGTCATATCCACATTACACAAACATCGAGCACAAAAATTGGGCATCGGAAAAAAAGTCGCCACCCTCACCGCTGACGTCGGCATTAATATCACTTGGCTTCGATGCTGCTAAAATACACAAAACATACAGCTACACAAACACATGAGTTTCAAATTCAATGGATTTGCTTTATCTTATTCTCCGTTTGTTTTTAATTTCAGTTGCATTTTCTGTTGATTTTTCCACTAGCTTCTATGTATGACATTCGCCTTTTTCTACAAATGTGTCGATTCCAATTTTCGAAAACCGGAATTCGTCTATTCACATAAAATGCCCGTAATTTTGAACGCTTTTTCATTCATTCATTCATTCATTCTTCCGTTCTCCCTTAGATTGAAGAGCCCCACAGACAAGATAATATTTTGAAATCAATATTTATAACGCCACATTTTATGCAAAGCTCTCCCCCATTTCGTATGTATATAAAAAGTTTCGGAACCGAATTTACTTCGTACAGAACAAAAACCAACGTTGAAAAACGGTTGTTGCTGTTTTTTGTGTGCGTCATTTCTTAAGCTACTTCCGATGTGCAATACTATTTGTCGTCTCCGTTTTCATCACGTTTTGTTTTCGATATCCCATTTGGTACAATGTCTACATTCATTAGTACTATTGACTAGGTTATTGCTTCTGGCCACCACCTTCAAACACTCATACTACCGCATGCAATGGCAACGAAACGAAATGCTTACACAATTTTCTCATCCTTTTGGCAATTATTCGTTCAATAAATTTGCTAGCAGAAAAGAATAGAAAAAAGCAAACTTGATAGAGTTCGACTATCAACGCTATCACTTTTCTCATAAAATTTCAACCGAAAGTAAACAAAAAATGTGTACATATACATCGTCCGTACACTCTTAATGTTTCGTTATTAATTGCATTTTCGTCTCTGGTACATGCAGCGCAAGCACTTGACACAGCTTCGTGCTCGACTACACTTTTGGCAAGCGACCATTTCAAGTTGAAAGGCGACATCATACTTGATGTTAATTAGATAACTTGGTGCCAAAGCTACCCATATATTTGTGACAAATATGAAAGGGTTTTTATGCTATGATAAAACGCGAAACTACGCACCTTTTAAATGAAAGGCGCGCATGTGTGTGTGCGGTTTCAAGCTGCGTCAAGTTAATGCTTTGTGATATGTTCAGTAATGATGAACACTTGTTTCTTTCCATTAACCTTTTCGCGAACACAGCCATCAAGTCCGTGGGTCTTAGTCCTTTTATTCTCATTATGCATTTGCTTTTAGAAGCGATAATTTAATTTGATTCTATTCATTTCAAATGGGAAAGAATTCACTTGCACAAAAGTCTTTGACACAAAGAAGAATAATAATCGTAATTTAAATAATTTCGCGTCGATATATGGTATCTTTGTAACATACAGTACATAACAATTTATTTTATAAGGCAATCAATGCAACAGCAAATTTAATGAGTATTCTCAAAAATCGATAAATGTAAAACGTCGACTCTATAAAATTGCCCATTAAATTTAAATTGATAAAGATTGAGTGTTTAAATTAGCACAGAACGTATAGATCCATACTCAAGCCGATTACGTTATGAATTTTTGAAAGAAATTCAGTGCACCGAATTTTTTGGAAGTAATGACATGGAAAATAATACGTCTTGATGGCCCCCAATCGAGTAACACTGCATATATAAAATCTTTGCAATTTCGGAATTATATAAATTGTCATGTTGAATGCTTGCGTGTGAGTGTGTGTGGAACGTGTGTCACTTTCCTTGCCAAATTAACTAGCTATTTTTGAAGCGTCACACGTTTTCCAGAGAGTGATAAGCGTGCAAACGCCACTCAACCGAATTTATCAAGCTAAAAACCATTCCCCCAAAATTTTATTTGAACATTTCGTATATGTATTAAAATTGCAGCATTTATGTCGATTGCAATTGATTCAATGATTTTAACACTGATTCAGTGATTTCACATGTCAGTGGCACGAAGAAAATTACATTAATGAAAATCATCATCTAAAATCTCCGAAAAGCTTTTGAATTCTCTAAAATGCATTTAATAGCAATTGATGCCCTTTGAAATGTGTCGAATTCAAAAGTTTACTGCGTAATTTCACGTTTTATTTCAATTTTACGACAACTACATATTTATTGTTTGAAGAAAAATAAGAAGAAAAAAAACGCCAGCAAACGATACGATTTTAATTGCATTTTACATTAAACAGAAATTATTTGCATATTTAAAACGAAATGGTTTGTGCATGCCGGCATTGAAATGAACGCCATTTTCGATTGCAATTTTCCAATTCCAACTTATGTTCGGAGAGAAATGCACGAAAGAATAATAAAAATGAATTGCGAAAATTGCCAATGCATTCAGCATATCTTTTCGTTACAAATTGGTACATGAGTGAAACTGGACTAGACACCGAAACACAACAACACAAATGGCAGCACTCATGAGAAGTTGTGCAAGGTGAAATGTGAATGTGCAATGTGCAATGCATGAAATGCTCTTTCATGTGTTTTACAATAAAATTGTACGCAAATGCTGCAAATTACGACCATTTTATATGTTTCGAATAAACTAATGTCGGATCGGAGAGATGTTAAACTATTTTTGCTTGTGATATCGCTTTCTACCGTAACCGCAATCACATGCCAGACTGAACAATTTTCTCAAGTGTTTATCGTCCAACCAGACGAAGGAAAAACGATTTTATGAATTTGATTTAAATGTTTAAAGCAATCAACATAATCTCGAAAAGTTTGCTTTGCTATCTTCAATTGCACTGATTGATTCTAATGAAAACTGAATACCAAATTGAAAACAGCCCAAATGTCAGGCATGTTGTTTCGATTCAAACAGTATATATAAAATGTATGAAAATTTAGATAATTTCTAATTCAAAAAATAAGCTCCTCCGTTTCTATAAATGAATAAGGCTAATGATATGTAAACAAACAATTAAATCGATAGGAGTTCACTTAGCTCAAGCAATAAGTAAAATTAAATAAAATGTCATTGGCGTCTTCCTTCCATTTTTTTCTCTGCACAGAAGCATTAAGGGGACGAAAAAAAAGTAACGAAATGGCATCCTAATTTATTCAATTGGGGACACTTATGCAAACACTGTAAACAAAGTTTAAGCTAAAAGAATATAAAACGATGTCTGCATCACGAACCGTATGCTTGTCATATTTCGTGCATGGCACAAAGGATCGCAGGACGATAGAAACAAAAAATGGCAAAAGTTTTTACGCCAAGAAAAGAAAGAGCCAAAAGCAAACGTCAGTAAAATGGAATTTGTCATATTTGTCTTTGTATTTTTGGGGATTATTACAATAATTTTCATGCCATTTCACAGCCAACGAATCGAAAATCAAGCCGAAAAATATAAGACGCTGAAATTGTTCGCTCAATACACATTTTGAAGAGTGCAGTCGTAAGATTTTATCAAATCCATGCCGCTACAAAAAAAATAACACACAAGAGAGAGAGTATGAATGATAATTTGCTGTCTGAGTGAACAGAAAATATACATAAATGATTTCGATGCAAAGACAATATTATTACCGACAATCGATAAACTTGAGAAGAACTCTAATTATAGATATTCCTTTCGAAGGCCAAAGATATCGTGGTCGTTCCACTTTGGCTTTGAAGTTTCGTAAATGAGCATCGATGTCAAGCTCAATAACAGACCGATATCACATTTACACTTCAAAAACAGTGAAATGTTCTCTCTTTGTGTGGAACGAAGAGAAAGAGAACATGTAAATAGGAAAAAGCCGAGCAGACAGATGTAATTAATAAAAGTCTTGATTTATTAATCCAATGTTTCATACAAATGTGCGTTTCATCTAAAAGTAAAATCGTTCTTTTTTTCCTCTCCCCAGTTGGTTTTCTGTGTCTCGATTCTGGCAGTTGTTAATGAATCAAACATAGTGTTACAGCATCGCGTGTATTGTATATACAAGGAAATCCAATCTATGTTGTTGACATTGAAATTGCTTAACACATAACGTTACAAATGCGACAAATATCGCAATGAAAAGGAAAACGGTATGGCTTGGCACACAACAAATACACTCGATTACGCAAATAATGAGCGCTGTGTTACAATGGGGGCGCATTAGCTCGACAATGTGCATTATATGAACGTTGTTATTTGTTGTGGTTGCTTCAAAATTACCATGTACAATGTACATTACTATGTAAACATAGATCCGAACGACCATTGAAGATTAAGGTTTGCGCTTTGCTCTTTTGTTATTTTTAATTGAGTTTCGGCTCCCCCATATACTTTTTTTGTTGTGAAAATAAAAACAACAACGGAACAACACACACACAAGTAATTGATAACCGAAAAGTTTTTTCTTTGATTTTTCGCTGAGAATTTTAGTAAAATCAAAGTAAAAACCTAACAGCAAAAATACGGTTGTTCTGTAACTTTTGTGTAATGTGTGTGTGGTTTTTTTTTCGTTTTCACGTAGTTGCCATTATCCAAATTAGTATTGGTGTACTCATGGACCAGCTGACATTCTTGTTTTGTTTTCACATCATCTCCTCACACTGTCCGAGACCATATTGTGGTTTTAAAATTTAGGCGAAAAAGTGAAAACATCGTGTGTGCACATTTTCTATCGTTCAACCTTCACCTGGTACAGGTTTGCAGAAACTTATCCCACATGTGGAAAAAAACGATGTTTTATTCAGTTTTTGTGCGCTTGTAGAGGGTGCAGTTCGTTTGTGTTCAATCAAATTTATGCGAATGCAGGACAGAAAAAAAATCGCAAATTTCACTTTTATTTTGCAGTTCTCACACAGATGAGGTGATTTGAGTGGAGTATTTTGCCCGTTTTTAATAGAATATTCATTAAATTCCCAGTTTGATTCCACTTTTTTTCACAATCATTTTTTTCGTGCTCAAAAAATTGTGTAGAATGTTGGAATGGCCATTCTAATCATGTCATTGGAATGATTTTCTACAGTTTTTGGATGAATCGATGGCGCCCAGATGGTCATATCTCTTCTAAATTAAATATTAATAAAATGCAAACATAAAAACTTTGGTTTTCCGTTCAAAATCGATCGATGATGAATCTGAGCCTTTGCACACCAAACTGTTTTTTTCGCTCGGAAAATTTTGATAACGATGAAGCAAAGTCTTTTTCTTTGCGGCATGAAGGGATGTTTTGGCCACATTGTTACTTTTCCGCACATACGTAGTGTGTAAGGGGAAAGTATTGCGAGAGGTCAACATTTCAAGATTTGGAGATTGAAAGCTGGTTCTTCAGGATATTGTTGACTGGTCAAACTAAACTACGCTAAATGCGTTACTTTATCTAAATTAATTAGATTTTTGAAACATTAGATTCGGTTTTCTCGTGTCAAAAGATAACATATTTATGTTTTATGGCGTTTTGTTGGGATACTTCCAAATGTCTAGCAAAAGAAAATTGAAACGTCATGAAAGTGAAAAATGTTTTACGAGTTCTTCTGCTATTAAATTTAAGAATATTAAATGTTGCGATGCAGAACATATTAGTAAGCCTGGAAATTTACAATTCCGCTTGAACAATCGAAAATTGAACAATCGAATAAATGTTATTTCTGAACTAGCCCAATAAAATACGTATGGACCACCGTGCCTAAAAGTTCGTCTTACTGCTGCAAGACTCTTTATTTTTAATTGTATCGATTTTATTCTGTTGTTGTTTTTGTTGTTCGTAATTTATTTCAGCGGTTCTCAATATGATAAAATATATACAAAAATTGGTAAATATTCTATTCCCCAGTTGGATTCATGGCTCGGGCGAAAATTGAAATTTTCAGGGTACGTTACGTACGTACAATGGAGAATGAAAAACATTTATGTATACGATGTTTGCTTATTGTTTTACCAAATTTGGCTGTGCGATTCGGCCAATCACATTTTGACAAATTTACTGCGTTGAAAATGGGAATCCGGCGGAGATGAAACACGGAGAGAAAATTTAATTTAATTTTGATCGTATATATATGTTTATGTGTGTGTGCGTGTGTTTGTGTGAGGAGACAGAATGCGACAGCAGCTGTTAAGCATAATAATGAAGTTTCGAATATTTCGACCACAAATTTGATTCATCAAATTGTGTTTCATATGCGAAATGGCACATGCATGTTGGCAAGAGCATGAAACAATTAATGTTAAATTTATCGAAGGGTTTGAGTTCGACTGTTATCATTGTTACGTGCGTTCTTTTGGTCGGCATTTTCTATCATTATTTTTTTTTTATATTGAAAAACTCAAAAACCTGAATTTAATGAGGAGCTCATACACAGACATACGCATGTCGCAAAATTTCTTTTGGAAGCCAAAACAAAGAATAATTACAACAGTTCAGCAAATGAAGAAAATCTAAAAAGCAAACAACCGATTAAGTTCTATTGCGACGTGTCTAGCTCTTCCATCAAACAGTGTTAAACACATCCAAAGCGAAAGCAGACGTACAGAAGTTAGTTTTCCTCTTTTTACTTTGTCCTGTTTCGTATGCATGCCTCGTAAAACTGAATTCAAAACCAAATTAGTGTCCTTAAAAGTTAAGCAGAACAAACAGCTCCGAAATGCGGTTTTTGTCACAATAAAATTATTTAACGTTTTAATGACGGGGGCTAAATACGAATTACATTGAACATCAGCAGCAGCAGCAGCAGCAGCAGCACAAGCAGAAGCACCATCATCCGACACAACTAGTTTCAATGTGTTGCCACTGTGCGCCCTTAACCACAAATCGCTCAAACTCCTTCGGTAGTGTGTGTGTGTCTCCTCTTTGTCTTTGCCAAGTCGTTCATCGATTTGTGAAAGAAACAGTGCATGAATTTCGGGTTCGAATGCAATTAGAAGAGCGTACGACATGTTACGACTGGCTCTGGTTCGGAAAATGTAAGTTCTTCCACACATGTATGTATATTATATTCCATTCAAAATGAGAATAATTTCAAATTTGTTATGGAAATGTGTGAAGACATGCATGCATGAACCAGAATTTAAAGTGTAAGCATGGTGGCATTGCAAACTGTTGATGTGTATTTTGTCAAATGTGCGAGAGCCACACTATCCGTCTCCATTATTATGTGCGTAGCTTGTACAAGTGTGTTTAGCCAAAATATTTTCGGATAATTGATATGGCATATTAAAATATTTTCAGTGTTTTGAATGCTTGCGAGCCCGAATAATGTGAATTTGTAAATCGGCACACAACTGCCGTTGTCGCACCCGAAAACTTTAACGAAAAATAATTTTCACCACATTCATTTAATTGTCGTTCGATAAACGATAGACACAGAGAGCATTTAGTGTGATAGTTTAAAATTTTGGCATGGCCCTGGCTGTTTATCACGAGCCATAATTATTATTTGAATTTCAATTCAAAACTTATATCATTTTGTTGCGCTTTGGTATCCACACTTGACTGATGACTAATTATGCGTACAACACATTCATCTTCAATGCCATTTTCAAAACGAAAAAGGAAACCACTTGAACCAAAACAACCGAATGCCCTATAGAATGAGTGTGTGTATGTATGCGTGCGCTCTTTTATTTATGTGAGAATGTACATATTCACAACTTATAGCTTTAGGTGATTTATTTGCTTGTAATTGCTTTAAATTCGAGCTCTTCGTTTTATCACACAAACGAACTGCAAATAAATTCTTGGCCAAACAAACTGCTGTCACATCATATTATTATATTTGTCGCATAAATGAACGAGCGAATCCAAAGTGTGATATCGTATTACAATTCAACATGTATGCCCTCTTCGTCTCCGCGTCTTTGTCTCTTTGTATGTGTGCGTCTCTTTCGGTTTTTATTTGCGTACAATTTCGTCTGATCTGCGGCATCTTGAGTGTTTGCATTACGATTTTGCACATCGACTGATCTCAACATTTGCGTGCACCAGACATGCCATAAAAAATATTCGACTCGCTCATATTCTTCAGTCATTACTGCCGCATGTTGCTCGGCTTTGTAATTGATTTGTTTTTTTTTTTTTTTTTTTTTTTTCGGAAAAAGAGGAACGAGACACAATTACGATGATTGTATAACAAAGAAAGCAAAAAAACATTTTATTCACATGAATTCGTTGTCGCGCAAAGCGACGACAAATGCTTCGCTCCGCTTTTGCTCTTCAATTAAAAACCCCGATGCATTAACGCGCGAATCCACAGTCACAATTGACAAAATGAAAAATACGACGTTGTATTTATATTCAAAATTAATTACGAAATGAAGCTGTGGCGACATTAACCTCCATAAATAATTCGGGCGATGCAATATATGAAACGAATTACTATATATTCAAATCAACGACATCAAACATGCGCACGATATTATTGTAACTCTTGTGCATATTGCATTGGAATCATGTATGTTTTAAGTGACATGATGACTTAATGCGTACAAACGTCACATTCAACAACCGACATACAGCTAATAGTTTTAAGCAGATTGTACATTTGTCGCATTTTCGTTAATTTTCTCTCTATTTCTTTTGTCATCCTTTTGGTGTTTTGTGACGTGTTTGTATTTTTGGGATTTGTGACTGTCATTGTTGATGTCATGCATTTGAGTTGTTTCTACATTTTACTTTTCACAATTGGCTTGTCGCACATATGGAACACACGAAATGCCTCTGTTTCAATGTATGTAATGTATGCTTCACAACCCGGAAAAAAACTTAATCGCTCCATCTGTTGAAACCACACATTTTTCACAGAGTCATGAAAACAGTTACTGCGGCCTCAGGAATGAATGATTGAAATTCCAAAATCTTTAGATTTATTACCTAATAATATCATCATCTTATTTTGAAATAAATTAGACGCTTTCAACAGATGAGAGAGATATATCTAATTCGGCAAAACCACTCGCGCGCACACACAACTCAATATATTTACAAACAAAAGAATACCATCAATTCAGAAATGTTGATATTGGTTTTGTGTTCGATATCAGGATAAAGATTCATCAAACATTTCCTCGAATTGCGATCAAAGAATATGAAACATAGCATTGGGGGTAATATAATACGTTCTGTTTAAATTGGGCCAATTCACAAATATAAACAAACTTGAACATGATCATTGTGTTGAAAATTCCATTGAAAAAAGCATCGCCACATATTGTTTTCGATGGTGTTGGTGTTACAATCAAACCCTTTCAAAACACGATTAACTGATACAGATTCAATGCTTTGGTTTGACCAAGATGAGAAAAAAAACAATTCAACTTTGGATTATGGAGCATCGAACTATCTTCCTGAGTGCTTTGCTCTCCTTTTATGATTTATTGTATGCCAACTGTTGGTCAAGCTGATACTCTCAAATATACTTGAAATTTTTCTGCTGACGAAAAGAGATAAAAGTATATAGGATGCCATTTAAGTGGAAAAAAATGGTCGGCCATAAATCAATCAACGAGAAGTTTATGTTGTGCGCGCTTTATCTGGGTTCAATTTGCAATACGTTCACACAACAATTGAATGTGAAAATTATTCGGTCCAATAAATAAAATCCTCATATCATCTCAACCACAAACGTCATTTTTATTCGAGGATAAGACGAAAATAAACACACTCTCCGTTTATGAACACAATATCCCGTTGATCTACGTTGACTGAATCACAGTGATTCTTTATGCTCGTAAATTATTTATTAACACTGACATGTCAAACCGAAAGTGCATTTACAATATAAACTAAATGTGGAAAAAACGTTCGTTGTATACTGAATGCGGCAATCTTAATATGAAAATTTCATAAGCTATAAATGACGCTACTCCCTCCTTGACACAATTCAAATTTCGATTCGCTGTTATTTTATTTACCTACCTCTAATGGTACTTCATCACATTTTCACAATTCGACTTGAATTTTCAATCGATTTCCTGTACATGACAGTTCGATTATGTGCTCGTTGCTTATTTGCTGATATAAACTGGACCATAAACCATAATCAAAAGCCAAACGCAATACACAATTGATAGGCCAACCGGCTCGGCAATGACTGTTGACATCAAGATTCTTTTCAAATTCTCGAATTTCATCCGTCGATGATGAATACACTTATAGTCAAATTAAGTGCTATCAATAAAATAGAGATGAAACTTGGGAACTGATTCTCTTAAATCATTGCCATTCGCAAACAATTCATTTAAATTTAGTTCGGTTTGTGACTCATATCGAAATCCATCAGATATTTTCTTTACTGTAAACATAACTGAATCGTCGCATTTAAAAATAATGCTCCCACAGTGACACAATATGCTTTCAATCGCATTGACTTGTGAAATGAATACAAATACATCAACAGAAATGCATCCTCCTCCCTCCTGGTGTTTCGATGTCAACACAACAAACATGTCATATGTTTTATTTATTGGAATGTGTGCTTCATTGGTGTGTGTTCGATGGCTTGAACGAATCAGTTGACAAAATCAAAATAAAAGAGTTGGGTCATTCTTGTATTGTTATTTATATAGTTCAGACGTACATTTTAAGCGAACAATTTTTTAGTCATATTTTTATTCGTTTGGCTCCTTGTAAGTGGCAAAATCAACAATGGCAGGTCGAGAATCAAATGGTCTCGAACATTTCTATGCTGACTTTTATGAACGTAAAACCCGGAATTTAAATTTGAAACAACACATTGATCAAGATTTGAATGAATTCCATGTATTGGAACGAAAATACATTATGATGGAAGAACTGTACGTAAAATTTAGTGTAAATTTTCTCCATCCCTTTAAGAATTTTGAAAATATATATATAGTGAGCGTTAATTGCATTTTCTTTCTTCACAAAGGTTGATAGACATAAAGATCCACAAAAATGAGATGTCCAAAATGTACAATTATATGGTTGATGTCATCGGTGATGTGCGCGTCGCAGACAAGGAATTGCGCCACAAAATTGATGTATTGAAAGATTTTCACGAAGAAATGAACAAAGTAAGTTTTATTTGTATTTCTTTAAATTCTTATTTTTGATTGCCGTTTTAAACACGAACGAATATTTGATTTTCTTTTCAAAAGCGTAATGAGAAAAAGGCGACAGAAGTGCAAGAGCTCAAAGACAAGATCGCGGCAACCAAAAAGGAAATACACGAATTGAAGAACAAAGAACAAACATCGATCGAATTTTCGAAGGATGAACAGAATTACGAGGAAAATGGTGCCGGCGACAGCGACAGCGACATGGTAGTGGATATGAGAGCGGATAATGATTACATGGATTTCATGCAAAATTATTTTCGTCGTGGAACGAATATAGTGAGTTCCACCGTTCACGGACATGACAGTTCAGACCAAGACTCAGATACAGCCGAAGACAAGTTGAATTAAATAAGAGTGTCAAATTGTCATTGAAAAATGTTCGAATCGAATTTTCTGTTGATAAATTCAAACTTGAAACTGAAGTTCAGTGTTTTTATTTTCGCTTGATGATTTTTTAAATGTTATAATAGCAATATTTGTAAAGGTCACAGCTAAGTGGAATAGTCGTAATCATGGTGAAAATCCATTCAAACGTGAGTACCACACTGAAAAAAGTCAATAAGCAATATGAATTTTCTAAGAGGGTCACTGACATTTTAATTTGCTTTCAATTTTTCTCTAAATTTCATCTCTGGATGCCGTAAATAAACACTAAACAATGATACGCTTGTAGTGAAAAGTGTATCAATCGACGCATTCAAATTCCGCTCGTGACTCATTTTGAATGCCTTAAAATATTTCGTTACTATAAACAAAACTTAGTCATCATATTGAATACGTAAGTGTATGCATGTTCATACGATAACGCTCTTTGATTTGTGTTAGTGTAAGAATATACAAACACATATGCAACAACGAAAAAATGTCCATCTCGCTGGTGTTTTGGTGGCAACACAACGTAAACGTCAGTATACGTCAAATCATCGTTTGAAAGAACGAGTTGGAACGATCGCAGTTTGGTCATTCTTGAATAGTTATTGATATTGTGAAGACGTATATATCGTCCTCTCTGAATTTTTTTGCGAAAACTTTTTTGTCACCTGAATCGAATACCAATAATCGGTCATGGCAGCCAGTGAATCAAACGAAAACAACCATACTGATAAATGGTTTGAAGATTTGGAAAATATGATGTATCGCAATTTGGATTTGGAAGCGGAATGTACCGTCAAATACGCAGAATGCAACGCATTGGAACAAAAATACCTTCTGCTTCGGCAAACGTGAGTATAAATCAATTTTATTAATTAACAAAACGTCGCGTATAAATTACCTCTCTTCAGTCATTTTGAATGTATATAAAAACAAAATTGCATTTTCTTTTTCTCTCAAAAGGTTGACAGACACGAAAGTCAAGATAAACAACTTGTCCAAAGAGAACAACTTTGTGGTTGATATGATCACACGTTCGCTAAATATCGGACAGGAAAATCGTCGCAAAATCGATGAATTGGAAAAGAAAAAAGTATATTTCTTTTGTTTAATATTTAAATGATCATTTTGATTAACATTTTAATGGAGAACATTGGTTTTGTTTGGTTTTTCGCATTAGTGTAACGATGAAAAGGCGGCAAAGGTGCAAGAACTCAAAGACAAGATTGCGATAGTGGAAAAGAAAATAGGTGAATTGAAAAACAATGCGCCGATCGACTATTCGAAGGCTCAGAAGAAAAGCGAGGGAAATGGCGTTGGCGTCGTGAAAGTCGAGCCGAGTGATGATTACTCTGTTCAGATGGATTTCATGGAAAAATACTTTCGTCGCAGCCCGCCATGCTCAAAAGTGAGCTCAACATTGAACGACCATTCAAATTCATCGGATTCAGTATAAAATGAAAACATACAACAATCCTTCTAATCGTTTTTTTTTTCAAATGCAATGTAAAATTTGTCAATCAGTTTTACGTTAAAATTGTTCGAATTGAAATTTCCTTTGGAAATCAATAAATGACTTGAAAGTCTCATTTATTCAGAACAACAATAACACCGAAGAGCATTGCTTGGTAATATTTGTTTCTCTCTAGGTTTGATACAAAGTCGACTAACGATAATCATAGTGAAAATCCATACACAGGTAAGAATGTGTGGAGCAATTTTCGTGTATTCATTCGTTGGGCTCTAAGTAATTCGATGCAATTAGTCAAAACATACGATGGAAACAAACAAACAAAAAAAATCGACATGAACAAAAGAGCATGATGTACAATTTGCCTTGTGAATGTAATTTGAGCCGAACTCTCTTATTTGATGGCTTTTGTGATGAAATCAGCGCAACTAGCATCGTTTCTTTTGATATACATACAAAATAGATGGTGAATGCCATATATAAAACCTGCAGATGCTTGCAAAATAATTAAAATCCAAAATAATAATAAACAAGAAAAAAGGACCAAAAGCAGCCCCATTCATTCATAGAGTCAGAGAGCGGCGACAGCAGCAGCAGCAGCTCTGTACGTATGTGCTGCGTACTCGTATTTGCTTGTACAGAAAACTAAAACTCTCGGGTCATGCATGCATAAGTGCTTAAATTATGCGACTTGAGACAAGGTGAATAAACTCACTGCAACGAAAAAAAAAGAGATGTGAAATGGCACAAACAAACTCACAGGACCAAAGAGTTGCATAAGAGTTAAAGAAGAGAGAAAAAAAGCTGCCGAGATAAAAAGAAAACGCTTGCATTCCACTCATCCATCCACTTAATCGCTCGTATTCATTTATGTGCTTCATGGTGACACACACAGCAAAAAAAAAAACTAGTGGAAAAACTAGTCACGAATTGTGCTGTGAGAGAGTTTTTCAGGCTCTTTTCTATTTTTTTCCGCCTTTTTTTTACGTTACATATTCGTTAACAATATTCAACGTGGCAAGAGAAATGTGCCCCTTCATTCTGAACACAATCAAACTTTTTCCTTCGTTTTTGTTTCTTACTTCATTTTCGCTATTTTATTTTGATTTTTTCCTTCTGTTGAACTCCTCAGATTGTAATGAATTATTTTAGTTTAGATATTCGCATCATTTTCGAATTAAAATCTTTCAGTAAACCAGCACAATGAGTCCATTCATTATTGGTCAGAATTTCTCTTTCGATGGAAACAATAAATGTGTTGTCGTTTGTTTATTGTGTGTTGTGCACTTGTTTACATTCATTATTATTATTATCATCATCAGCGTGGTGTTGATGAGACGAAGAAAAAAAAAGCAACGAAAATTTACAAAGAGGAAAAAAATGCAAACTCAATACAACTGGCAAATGAAGCGACGTCGACACAAATTCGATCTGATAGAATCTTCCATTAATCGAAACTGTTGTCAGTTTATCGTGTTTTTCTTTTGTGTATCAACGAAATTTTCGTCAGCGCAACGTGCCGGAATACAACACATACCATACAGTACACACACACACAAACATAATCACGAAAACGAGACAGTTGATACACGTTCCGTTAGCATCCATGCAAAAGAAATTCGATGAAAGTAAGAAATTCACAATGCATAAGTAAAAACTAAAGCCAAAGTAAAATAAAAATGTTGTTTGTGAATAAAACGAAAGGAGGCGAAAAACTAAAAAGGGAAAGCGCCTTGCTACGTGACTGCGTTAACAAAAACGTACGCATTTATTGTAAATTGTGTATGTGAAGAGGAGCAACTAAAATGAATCGGGCCGTTCGAATATAACGGTTTCGGTGCTGTGTATTTCGTTTCGCAAATGTACACGCACATGTCTCTGATGACTAGAATTCTTAATGCCCTTAATCAACCTAACCACTGCCATCATTACTGTCAATGCTGCCGATATTAAACAACCGTTGTGTTGTCGTTACAGATGCACTCCGTCACTCTTGTCTTGATTCAAATATATTGGGGATGACTGTGTGAGTCTGATGATTGTCGGTCGCGAGATTTTGTGTGTATGTTTTTTTTATTTTTTCGTTATCGTTTCGCATTACTCACATTCGAGACGGTTGAATTTAGGAAAGGAGAGAGAGGTGGGGGAACATAAACTGTATGTCTATTTGCAATATTTGTATGTGATCGGCTCACAGCTAGAATCGCACATAATATTTGTAATAATTTACGAACATAGACTTTAATAACTGTATTCTAACAATTTATTTACACAATTTCCAAGTCGAACCAATATATACATGCAATGTGCGGTTTTGTGTCTGAAGCGAAAATAAATCGCATCAAGCGGTTGAAAGGAGGTTTTGATGCAATTGAGAAAGGCGTTTACACTTTGTAGTCTTCAATTTGTGTTGTTATGCTCACAATGTTTTACTGATAATGAACCTCAACAGTTCGGTGTGTGTGTGTCATGGTTTTGCGGTTTCAGACAAACTCGACGAGCAGATGATAATGTTCTAATTTGACATTTCCATCGGTTTTTCAACTTTAATTGACTTCATTGTTATAGTTATCATTTACGTGGCCGTATTCGATCTGACAGCCGATAAATAAATGTGCGGCTTTGCCGCGAGCACATAAGAAGAAGACCGTCTATCATTTTTGGCCATTGTTAAATTATCTGTGCAAAATCCATTGGCAATGTGAAAGCAAATGAAAAATGATTTTGATTTTAATCACATCTCAAATGAATGGAATGTTGGCTCGCCCAACACGTGCCACATTTATTTTTTCCTCTTGATTAAATGCACATTTGTTACCTCTTTCAGATGAATGACATTAAATATCGACAAAGTTTTATTGATGTTAAAGTTACGACTGCAAATTTCACACAAAAAACTTTGATGCCAAAGACGATCCTTAATCATTCAATAGAATAATTAATGACAACAAACGTGTCTCATAATTGCAAATCACAAACGATGTGGTTAGGAAAACGTAGCGATGTATTCAATAAGAGGGTAAAAAACATGTTAAATCTCACTGGAAATTCATTTCTGTTATTTGATGAAAGAAATGGAAACGTTGTGTGTTGAACACAGTATGAGAGTACACAGAGCCGTGCAAATAGTGTGGTAATGAATTGATTATCATAATTTGCCAAATAAATAAGTGCATCTGGTGAATTGATGAAACTATCGGATATCGGAAATTATAACATACAACTCACGTACACCGCATATACATTTTATTGATGATCACGAAACGAAACGAATTGAATTCCCGAATGCACGAACAAATTAACGAGTGATTATTAAATACGATATGACTTACGTAGAGGAGACGCGATGAAGAGACTGAATAAAATAGAAAAAAACCGCATTTGTCTGGAAATCGATTTAATCGGTTGTTCTGTGCACAGCAACCGAATTCGCACCCACATCAAATTCAATTTTGACTATTTCAAGAGAAATTGACAACCAGAATTGTTGAAGTGAAAATGTGAAATGTATAAAGATTTATTTACTTTTCTTATCTGCTTTTGAGTATACCCAACGAACAAATATGTAACGTTTTTAGGACATTTTAACGTTAAAAAATGTAACGCTTTAACCCATTTTTGTGGCAATTTTCGTGTCAAATGGAAGGTAGAATATAGGCATAATGTGAACCACTTTTTCGGCTTTTTCGTGTTGCGATACACAACAACATCTTCTGTGTGTTTCGATTGTTTCTCTTTTTGTTATTATATTCTAAGAAACTGTAGCGGCAATACAATGTAAACAAATGTAAATAACATAAACTCGTTGAGTTCATAATATCGTATTCATACGATTGATTTTAAGCAAATAAAATTTGAAAAACAAACCGGAAAAAAAAGAGGATGAAAATACAAATCTTACTCTCTTCTCTCTGTGTGTGTTTCGATTGTGCATGAATAAAAAAAAACATTGCGTAGGAATTTCAAGTGACTGTGAAATACATTTATAAATGTACTTTTTTTTAGATTTGTTTGATTTGATTTTAGTTTCAGAAACCTTTTTTTATTTTTTTTATTTTTTTTATTTCATAATTCAAATTCGAATTTCGAATTCGAAACATGTTTGAATGTGTACGACATTTGACAGTTTGTAGCTGTGTGTATTGGTGTGTATCATATCGAAGCCGATTTTTCTGATTACATTCAAAATGTGCTTCGTAAACATTGCATCGTATCAATTAATTTCTTTGAACTAAATAGGGATTTTTTCGCATCAAAATATTTTGAAGTTACGTAGGTTGCTCCATAATTTTTTTTAAAATGGTACTTATAGTGTTGCCCGATGTAAACCATTGTCATATTCGTAAAGTTTGATGTTTTGGTATGTATTCGTGCCCTGAACCTTTTGTCGTACGAACGCTATTTGTATTGTTTACAGTGACTGGTAAACTGCGACTCAACAAAAAAATGAATTTTACACGTGAAGATTTTCGTAAAATGATTTACTACGATTTTCGAAGTAAATTATCTCAACAACAGTGTTTCGATCGACTTCATTTGGCCTTTGGCAATGAAGCACCAACCCTTCAGACAATTTATAACTGGTACCGAGAATTCCGTTGCGGTCGTAGTTCGCTCAAAGACGAGTTTCATACAGGTCGTCCAAAATCGGCTGTTGTGCCACAAAACATCGATGCTGTCAGAAAACTGATTATGGAAGATCGTCATGTGACCTACCGTGAGATTGAGGCATCTTTGGGCATTTCATCCCACAGCATACATACAATTTTGCATGAACATTTAGCCGTAAAAAAGATTTGCTCTCGTTGGATCCCACATAAATTGACCGATGAACAAAAAATGGCTCGTGTGAGTTGGTGTAAAGAAATGCTCAAGAAATTCATTCGTGGTGCTTCAAAAGACGTTAATAAAATCGTCACTGGTGACGAATCGTGGATATATGCCTATGAGCCCGAAACGAAACAGCAGTCGACTGTATGGGTCTTCCAAAATGAAGATAACCCAACGAAAGTTGTTCGAGCAAGAAGCACTTCGAAGCGAATGGTCGCCTGTTTTTTCGGGAGAAGTGGTCATGTGGCAACCGTTCCACTAGAGGATCGTAAGACCGTCAATTCTGATTGGTATACCACCATTTGTTTGCCCGAAGTGTTTGGTGAAATAAGAAAAAACAACCACCGTCGCAAAATAATTCTTCATCACGATAATGCGAGCTCTCACACATCTTTTCAAACTACTCGATTTTTGACCGGTCAAAACATCGAACTGATGGGTCATCCACCGTACAGTCCTGACCTGGCACCCAATGACTTTTTTTTGTTCCCAAGCGTGAAGAAAAAACTACGTGGTCAACGATTTTCGACACCAGAAGAAGCAGTTGAAGCGTTCAAAACACACGTTTTGGAGATATCAGTTTCGGAGTGGCACGAATGCTATGACAAATGGTTTCATCGAATGCAAAAGTGTATCGATCATCTCGGGGAATATTTTGAAAAACAATAAAACCATTTTCGACAAAAAACAACTGTGTTATATATGTTTTTAAAAAAAATTATGGAGCAACCCTCGTATTGTTAAGAATAAGGTAAGTAATTATGGTTAAGTTGCCATTGTGTTGAAAAAAAAAAAACAAAATTCAGTGATTAATAAATGGAATTCTTGTACATGAGATTCATTTTTTGTTTATCGTCATTTTAGCAACGGTTTGGTGTGTTTGGAACGTAACTGTAGAAGTCACTCGATGTCAAATGGAAAGATTCACAGTCCGTTTTGTGACAGTCTTTGTTTTCATTTCAAAATAAAAAAAAAACATTTTCATCGTTTTAATCAGGACACAGCGTTATATAGTATAAGAAGTTATTGATTTGAATTGTGATATGAGTGTGTTCTCATTTTTTGTTTGTAACAAATTGTGCTTTGCTTGTAAAAGGAATTCTTGAGAATTATGTGTGAGTGTTTATATTAGAGTATGAAACATTTTGTTTGTCGTCATTTTTGGCTAACATTTGTTCCAATGATTTTGTTTGTTCGATGTTAAACGGATAAATTCACTGTTGGTTTTGAGATTGTCTCTGTTGTTATTTCAAAATAAGAAAGCATTCATAAAATTGACGGTGAATATTCCAACAAAATTTTCATCTGCGGAATATTGGAAAACATTTCATCATTTGAATCAGAATACAGAGTGACATCGTTGAGGTAAGAAGTGATTAATTTGAATTGTGATATAAGTGATTGTCATTTAAATTGTGATCTCATTTTATTCGTAATCTATGCTTTTTTTGTTGCATTTTTTTTCTAAATTTGTGTCTATTTTTTATTTTCGAATAATTTGATCAGTTTTTTGAGAATGAACAGAAAAAGACATGGATGACGACGAGCTCGATGATAATCAACCAGAAGAAAGCAAATACGTTGTAATAAAATGTGGACTTCAAACAATCCTGCGACAACAACATGAACGGATTGAAAGTGTTGGAGAAGTTGTGACCAAAATGCTATTCGAGCGCAGTGTTCAAATGACAGAAGTGGCAGCATTGGCATCACTTTCTATTCTTTTTATTTTGAATGAAGCACTTGATAATGACGATCGTGCATTTTTTTTGAAACCACATCCAAGCCTGTTCATTGCCGATTGTTTCAGAGCGGTATTAAACCAACACGTTAACAATATCAATAGTCAATATCGGATATTGCCCGAGTTTCGTTTCATGGTAGAAAGAAACAGTGAAGAACAGTTCCGATGGCCAGATGATGAAAAGTTGGGAAATGGTTTGAGATATTTTTATAAACAATATACATGGGGTCAATCACGAAATTCTAGTGTATCTAGTTTTTAATAAGATTTCACTAGAAAACTAGAAAATTCTAGTGCGTGAAGTTGGCTCTCAGTAGTTTTTCATATAAATTATATGGCCTTTGGTGTGAAGTTGGCTTCGTTTGTGACGTCATTATTCGCACTAGATTTACTAGTTTTTCTAGTATTTACTAGCGTGATTCGCCCCATGACAATATATCACAAACATTCAAACCAATACCAACACATGGTGTGAAAAACGACTTGAGAATTTTTTTCGAATGCGTTGTTGGTATCGCAATCGATTCCACAATGGCTCAAGATTTGATAACATCGACATCAGAAATGCCAAAGAGTTTTCATATCGATTTAAGAATTTAACAAATGGTAATAATGGTAATAATGTGGATCCACAACGCGTTGAAAAATTCAATATTTTAATGAGAGATTTGACTGAAATTGGATGGTCGGGAACAGTGAGTATGAAATTTTTCGCAAAATATCGTTGGTTTGAATCACTGTGGTTGTTCGGTCAAATGCAACGGCAAATAGAAGTGTATCACAGTCATGCCGAACAATGGTATACCATTCATGAAATGTTTCGTAACAATCCGAACTTTCAAGAGCCAACAATCAATCGACCACCAAAAATAAGCAGTTTTGCTCTTATACCATTATGCGACTACCATTTGAAAAACGTGCGATTGGACATTAAGGACTTGTATTATAAAATTGTAAACGAGCTTGATTTGGTGCCTTCTTTTCTCAATACGCGGACCAACCGGATGAATAAGAGAAATTTAAAGTACTACACCCAAACTGATCGATCAGGTCTATGGAATATGTTGTTCGATGTCGGTAAAATAAATAAATTGGGCAAATCGAAACCATTCCATCATCAGATTTTGACCGATAGTGTTTCAATATCCATAATGTACAAGAAACCACAGCGACAACAACGACCACAGCGACAACAACGACCACAGCAAACAACCCAAGCGAATCGGGGGCCGGAAAAACTCATTGGCAAGAAATACATCATTGGAATCGATCCGAATGAAAAATCGTGGTTAACTGTAGTGCGTCGCAACATTCAAAAAACACCTGATGAGCCGGCTGTTGAGGTAAGATATTTTGAAATGTAATTTGAAATGGTTTTGAATAGAAACTCATAGTTTTTTGTATCATTTTGCATTTTGAAGGAAAACATTATAATACCAAACCAGCGTTTTCATTGGGAAACTCAGCAGAAAAAACGAGACAAAGAAGCGAAAAAGTTGGCTGGATGGTTTGATATCGAAGAGAAGGAACATCTCAAAACCTACCCATATCGTCCACCATCACCACGTAATTCAACATGGAAATCATACATTGAATATCGCATTAAAATGTTACGAAAAGGAATGGCAGCTTATGCGACGCGTGAATATGCACGACTGGATTTAGACCATCACATTCGCTCGACCAGAGTAAATGATCAAATCGCCGTGCGTGTGACAAACAACAAACCGTCGTTGGTTCAATTTGGTGCTTGGGCGATGAAACCCGATCGACCGTTTGGAATAAAAAAGCGTAAAAGATGTCCGGGATCGCGTAAGTTTCGTGTGAGCATTAAGAAACTTGGACATTCAGAAGTTGAAATGCAAGATGAATGGGGAACATCACAAACATGCGCGAATTGTCAGGAACGTTTTCCAAGGCACACAAAAGATGATCGATTTAAAGTGTGCTACGATTGTAGAGCGAAAAAGATTGATGGCCTGCCAGATTCAGTCGCTGGACTGCCAGATATCATTGTGTCAACGGTCAACAGACGTGTTTTGAGAAGAAAACGTGCAATTATTAAGCGACAAATTATCGATGGCAATCGTGAGGCTGTGAACGAAAAAATTCGGACTGGGCGTTTAATGTCAAAGGTTAAAGTTACCTACAAAAATTGGCCATTAAATGTTGATGATGATGATGTTGTTCCACAAACAGTTACTTGGCACCGAGATATTGTTGCAGCAAAATGCATTATGCTCAAAGGTATGAATCAATTGGAAACAGAATATTCATTATTTAATGTATTTGCTTTAAATTACATAGGACTTTGCCGGATCTTTGATGTACCATTGCCAGTTTCATTGTTAAGACCGCCGGACTACAACAACAATGTCAACTAACAAACATCATCAATTAATCATACATTCAAAAAATTACATAAAATAAAATATTTTAACTATTATAGTTAGCTTAGCTAGACATGAACAGACTATATAAAGTCTTGTGGTCTAGTTGTACAATAGTACAACATTGTACGGAGGGGGAGTGCCCGTAGGTGAGTAAAGTTTTTAATTTAAAAAAAGTATTTTATACCCAGTTCAACTGATATTAATGGTTGTCTTTCCCTTTTTCCATGTTTTCACACCTGAATGTTCCACCATGCCAAACCTATGGAAATGACTGAAACTACACACGAATCTAACCCCGAAAACGACCGTCAATATGTGCTTCATAATGGATGCATTTGCCCTATCAATTGTTTGCTGGGTATGTTAGAGTTATTCAAACACGTCTCATGCGCTACTAAAATTGAATTTAACTTTTGTCCATCAAGAAAATTTGGTGTGTGTGCGTCTTTTTGGACAGTTCACACCATCGTCAAAGTGTTTTGATTCGATATGAACAAGTTTGCATTTTTGTTGTTTGCTGTCGGTTCAAATGTTCAAAATTTAACTCCATCTCTATTCTCTGTGTGTGTCTTTTACTTTCTGAGCCGGAGACGTAACGACAACAACTTTAACAGTATTATGAAAGGATAAGAAAAACTCCAAATAAAAAAAATTTCTCCTATCATATTCAAGTCAAGCCATTAACGCTTGACAATGTCGTAGCATATATGACATCTGATTTCAATTCAACGATCGTGATGTTATCTTCAGCCTCTGTAATGATGATGGATGCCGTGAAAATGTCTACATTTTACACATTAAACTGCCTTCGTTCAGCAAAACTGATGCACATCGTCTGAATATTTGCATAATAGACTATTACTTTAAAAATATGTATATCGAAACAGTTTTTTCTCCCTTGTAAACTAAAATCAGAAACAATTATTTTAAGGCAAGTGAATTCGATTGAATAAAAAAAAACACGTCGAAGAAACTCATGTCACATTCAATTTACGATTTTAACTGACAGCCGAACCGATGGTATTGCTGCTGCGTTGAAAATATTAGTTTTTCAGAAAGTTCTAATCCATACATTTGTGAGCTGATGTGTGTTTCATTCACGTATGACCATATCACCATGTGAAGAATATGAAGAAAATGAAGAAAAGCTGATCCTATGTTGAAAAAAAAGAAGAAAATTTACGTGAATATCTTACAAAATCTGTACGTGATGTGAATTAAAGATGCTCTCTGAATCAGTTTGTTGCGAATTTGGTTCCCCTGAAACCCACCGCTCGTCAACGCATACACACAACAACTCAAGCGAAATGAATTTTCCAATGATAAACATAGACACACACACATTTATTGGCAAATGTACATTTTCCGGTTGTCTTGATTGCATGCAGTCTTTAGTTCTGTTTGAACAACAAAACAATAAACTTACCGGCCAGTTGGTTTCCAAAGAAATTTTAACGGAAATTTGTCGCACTCCATTAATATATTCTTACTTTGATTGAAAAAGCGAAAAGAAGTAGCAAATTGTGTCTCTTAAGAAGAAGAGCGGAACAGTAGAAGATTGTAGGCCATGAATCCGTAATATGTTTTTTTTTATTTTCTCGCAATAATGTTACATCTTACCTCTTGATGACAAAATAACCACCTTTAACGTTATTTTCTTCACGTTTCAAGAATTTATTAAAAGATTTACCTTGACATTTAAAGCCTCAAAATATCTCTAACCTATAGCCTATAGGCCTATATACAGGGTGTTTCATATAAGTGGCTCACTTTTATAGAGTGGTAATTTCGAAAAACTCTTTTGGGGGATATTTTAAGGGTGAAAAACTAAGAATTTTGGCTCAGCCGGATTTTTGAATTTTTTCCCAGGGGGTGGAGGGGGGGTCAATTTTCCTCAAAAATGAATATGTGTTCAAATCGGTCAAAATAAAATTAAGAGTAAGTTTGAATATTTATTCTTTTATGGTTGCAATGTGTTCTGGGGATCTTCCTCTACAAGATAGACCGATTTATAGGTCGGTCAAAATGAAGGGGGTGAGGGGAGGGGGTCATGTACATTGAAATTTTTCTACTTGATTTTATTCAAAATTGCGACACGACAACCAAATTTTTTTTGCTTCTATCGTGTTTCTCGAGTCCGTCTCGACATGATAAGACACTTTGTAGAACATTTCATTTTGATTCGGGCCGGCCCGGGCCATCAATCAGAAGTTACGCCAGATTTTTCACCAAAATTTTCGCTATCTAATTTTTTTTTGTATGAAATGTAGACCGACTGCATCTACTTTCCTTGTCCCTATCATGTTCCTTGAGTCGGCCCCTACAAGATGGGATAGTTTTTGGAAAATATTATTGAGATTTGGGCCGGCCAAGACCGAAAATTTAGGCGCCAAATCGGCCATTTCACATTTGGCACGATTTTTCGAGGTTCAGCTCAAATGAATGTTGATTTTTTTTACCTCTATCGTGTTCCCTGAGCTTTTCTCTACAAGATAGAACCATTTCCCATTAAATTGGATTGGATTTGTGTCGGCCATGGCCGAAGACGGAGGCGCCAAACTGATTTTTCCGATTTTGGCACGCTATTTCGGGATTTTTCCAAAAATGAACTCGATTACATATGGTTTTTTGGTCCTATCGTAATCTCCGGACCATTCTCCACAAGGCATGTACATTTTTGGATCCTTTGGCTTTAATTTGCGCCGGCCAAGGGCCAAAATTATGACATTATAACCATATTTTTACCAAAATTTTTACTATCTAAATTTTTTTTGTATGAAATGTAGACCGACTGCATCAAATTTCCTTGTCCCTATCGTGTTCCTTGAGTTGGCCCCTACAAGATGGGATAGTTTTTGGAAAATATTATTGAGATTTGGGCCGGCCAAAGCCAAAAATTGAGGCGCCAAAACGGCCATTTCACGTTTTGCACTATTTGTCGAGGTTCAACTTGAATCGATGCTGATTTTTTTGTTTTGTAAATGTTGTGGGGGCAAAAAGGGGTCGAATGACACATTGGGTGAGGTCGCCCTCCACCTCCAGTGGGGCAGAGCAGGGTGAAATTCCGAAAATATGCTTAAATCGTAGATAAAGGCCCAGAATGGGGTTCAATAGCCCCCTATACCCCAAAAATAAGGTCATATTCGGATTCCTCGTGAAAAATAACCCTTATGACTCATAATTTGCGTCATCACTTGTACCCAAAAAATAACGTGAAAAATGAGTATAAAATCTCCCTGATAGTGATTTTAATTAAAATTCCGAATATGTAACAGGAAATCAATGAGGATTTTTTTACAGTCAACTTTTGTCGTTTTGGTTGATTTTCGAATATTTTTCAATTTGTTGGCAAAAATATTCTTTAAATTGAATCAAATTGTGAGAATTTTTTACCTGTGTTACATCAAAAAATTTCTATCGAGTATGCGATAGAAATTTTACTTTGAATGTCAACTGTCTTTCCTGCGTCCAGGGCGCCTCCTCGTGGTGACGGTGGTAACAGGAAAGAGTATACACTTACAAGTGTAATAATACTCTTTCCTGGCCAAAGCCCTGGGCGCTAGGCGTATGTATGATATGCCGTCATGGCGGGAAGACAGGATGAATATCATGACTCTAGTGTCCGTCCTAGAGAGGAAGCTTCGACGACGGAAATGCCGGTAGGGGACTCCCAGCCTTCGGTAACCCAAACCACGACTGGAGATGCCTCTGGAGTTCGTCCTGGAGGGGAAGGCTCAAGAGCGGCGGACTTACTGGTAGGGGTCTCCCAGCCTCCAGTGAGGGTTCAACCCGAACAAGCTACTGGTCGAGCATTTACAAGAGGACGGGGCAAACGCACATACCACAGAAGCCGTGTCAATTTGGCACAATTCCGTCCTCCCTTGGTGAGGCCAATCGATGATCCCGCAGCTGATAGACCGGCAACACCACCGCCACCGCAGCAAGTGCCCCTGGCCGCACGATTCCATCGCAGGATAGTGAATCGTATGTACACAAATGCCGAAAAAACGGACATGTACAAAGTTTACATCCGATCCAATGAAAATTCGGCGAAGGCTTTACGGGAATATGGGCGGCAGTACCCTGATCGGGCCCAACCCCACCGCACTTATTTCAAAAGGCTAGACGACCATTTGAAGAGGTATGGGTCGTACGAGAAGCCACGACCGCCGAGGAGATTAGTGGCCACTGATGAGGACCACGCCATCAATGTGCTGGCAACGATGCAACAGAACCAGCATACATCGTTACGGCAAATGGAACGGGAAGGTATTTCCCCAATTACTTCGGCTAGCCGAATATTGAAGAAATACCATTACCATCCATACAAACAAATCCGAGCGCAAAAACTCCAGCCTGGTGACAGACAGCGACGTCTAACATTCGCAAGGCGAATGATAGACGAAAACATCGACTTGAGCCATATTATTTGGTCGGATGAGTCGCTGTTTGGCAATCAAGGGGGCCCAAATATTCAAAACACTCGATACTGGGCGCCAACCAATCCACAATTCATTGTTGAGACAAATGACCAATATAAATATAGTGTCAGTGTTTGGTGTGGATTGGTGGGCGACCAAATTTTGGGTCCCTTCTTCATCGACGGAACATTGACGGGAGAAAGGTATTTACGCTTCCTCCAACGTCAACTTCCTCGGATGATCCGCAACCTTCCAGCCCACATCGATCGTGGAAGATTGATCTTTCACCAGGACGGAGCGCCTGCACACAACACCAACCGTGTTAAGAGGCGGCTCGATACAATGTTTCCGGGTCGCGTAATACTGGTGAATCGACATCTGGATGCCGAAAATCATCCAATGCCAGTTTGGCCAGCGCGATCACCGGATGGCACACCACTAGACTTTTATCTTTGGGGTAATCTCAAAGATAGAATCTATGGAAATATGCCACCAAACGCTGAAGCCATGAAGCAGCGGATTCGGGAAGAATGCGCTTCTATTCCTCCCGAGCACATCTTGAATGCATGCACACGCTCGGTGAGGAAGCGTTTGGAACTTTGTATCGAGCAAGGTGGTGGCCACTATGAACATCTCCTCAAGAAGAAAAGAGTTCAAGAACCCACACCTTAAGCCCGTCGACTATGCCCATTATTAATCTGTGATATTTTTTGTTATATTTATTCTTTTATTGTATTATTTATTGTACAATATTATTTATTTATTGTTTTTTTTTTGGGGTAATAGACCCCATTCTGGGCCTTTATCTACGATTTAAGCATATTTTCGGAATTTCACCCTGCTCTGCCCCACTGGAGGTGGAGGGCGACCTCACCCAATGTGTCATTCGACCCCTTTTTGCCCCCACAACATTTACAAAACAAAAAAATCAGCATCGATTCAAGTTGAACCTCGACAAATAGTGCAAAACGTGAAATGGCCGTTTTGGCGCCTCAATTTTTGGCTTTGGCCGGCCCAAATCTCAATAATATTTTCCAAAAACTATCCCATCTTGTAGGGGCCAACTCAAGGAACACGATAGGGACAAGGAAATTTGATGCAGTCGGTCTACATTTCATACAAAAAAAATTTTGATAGTAAAAATTTTGGTAAAAATATGGTTATAATGTCATACTTTTGGCCCTTGGCCGGCGCAAATTAAAGCCAAAGGATCCAAAAATGTACATGCCTTGTGGAGAATGGTCCGGAGATTACGATAGGACCAAAAAACCATATGTAATCGAGTTCATTTTTGGAAAAATCCCGAAATAGCGTGCCAAAATCGGAAAAATCAGTTTGGCGCCTCCGTCTTCGGCCATGGCCGACACAAATCCAATCCAATTTAATGGGAAATGGTTCTATCTTGTAGAGAAAAGCTCAGGGAACACGACAGAGGTAAAAAAAATCAACATTCATTTGAGCTGAACCTCGAAAAATCGTGCCAAATGTGAAATGGCCGATTTGGCGCCTAAATTTTCGGTCTTGGCCGGCCCAAATCTCAATAATATTTTCCAAAAACTATCCCATCTTGTAGGGGCCGACTCAAGGAACATGATAGGGACAAGGAAAGTAGATGCAGTCGGTCTACATTTCATACAAAAAAAAATTAGATAGCGAAAATTTTGGTGAAAAATCTGGCGTAACTTCTGATTGATGGCCCGGGCCGGCCCGAATCAAAATGAAATGTTCTACAAAGTGTCTTATCATGTCGAGACGGACTCGAGAAACACGATAGGAGCAAAAAAAATTTGGTTGTCGTGTCGCAATTTTGAATAAAATCAAGTAGAAAAATTTCAATGTACATGACCCCCTCCCCTCACCCCCTTCATTTTGACCGACCTATAAATCGGTCTATCTTGTAGAGGAAGATCCCCAGAACACATTGCAACCATAAAAGAATAAATATTCAAACTTACTCTTAATTTTATTTTGACCGATTTGAACACATATTCATTTTTGAGGAAAATTGACCCCCCCTCCACCCCCTGGGAAAAAATTCAAAAATCCGGCTGAGCCAAAATTCTTAGTTTTTCACCCTTAAAATATCCCCCAAAAGAGTTTTTCGAAATTACCACTCTATAAAAGTGAGCCACTTATATGAAACACCCTGTATATATCTTCTTAATTTGGGTGTTTTTGCATAAAGTCATTTTTTCACCGTGGCATAGAATTTTTTTATTCTCCTTTTTTATTATGATGGCATCACTTCCGATGGGTTTTTTTTTGCCCGTAACATTTTCCGAAAAAAATCGCATAAATTTCACCATCATTATTAGATCGCATTTTGTACAACAACAAATATGTGCACGTAAATTGCGATACCGTGTCGAAACGAAAGTAGAATGAATGAAATAAAAATTATGCCATTTTTTACGTTTGTATTCCGATTTTTGTGTATTTCAGAGACTTACTCAATACCGCACATATCATATCAGCATCATCTCGATAAACGCGCCACAAAAAAGTGCTACACGGCCAAAATGCACTCAGTCAGTCAAAGCTCGTGATAATAATTTATTTAGAGCGTTGGTTTTGTCCTCAACATATCAACCGCCCTCTCGCATTTTGTGCGCGTTGCCGTGGCTTCATCCAAAGTCATTTTATTCGTCCTTTTAAATGAAGTCATAAAACAGTGTCATAAAAATATCATATGGGGTTGTTGTAAGTGATTTTTCTCTCTTTAGCTTGTCGTTGTGTGGTGCGTATTAGTGACGGAGGTTAGCTTAATGGATTTGTGCATAAACGTGCGTCTCTAGATTGTGTACGTGGTACCATATCAGCCATAGTATTCTTATTTAATTTTTTTTCGTTTGAAGTCAGTTGTGCAGTGCATGTGTGTGTGTTTACGTGTATGGGTTGCCTTCACGTTGTCGCTGTTTACTCTCCGATATGTTGATTGTGTTTGCGTGTCGTTAAATGCATTTAATGCATGCTGAGCATGTAAACATCCGACCGCCAAACGCATGAACTTCAAATGACCTTGAGCACCTTGCTAGCGTCTCTCTTTTTTCATAATATGGATGAGAGGACTTTACAACGAGATTATTTTAATGAATTATGATAAACGGTAGACAAAAAAAATATGTTAGTAGATTTTATTTGCGTGCGTTGACAACGCTGAATATTTTCTTACATCAATTCAAATTACAGTGAGATATTCTTCTAATCCAATCTTATCATGAATTTCTTCACTTGAATCATATCATAATAACAACAAATAAGCGCTGCGATTGAGTTTAATGACTTCTCGAGGAATATTTCTATACATATTTATGCAAGTTTCAAAAAGAACGGAAATGTTGTTCTCATAATGGACGAGAATAGAACACTTCACATGCATTCGGTTAGTTAAGACTCTACTTACAATTTTACAAAATTCAATTTCAACTTTCTCTCGCTCGTAAATCAAATCTATTGCAAATTAAATCAAAACTATCCATTTAATGAGTAACATTCACATTAACACGCAATGACTAAAATTGTATCTCTCTTGAGTATGTGATGGCTATAAATGTGAGCAAATGGCTCTAATGCAGCACAATTCGTGTTTATTAAGGCATAAAAAACAAAGGAACTGTTTGTGCGTTTTGTACACCGGTAACATCTATGAAATAACCATGCTCAAAAATATAAATTGAAACTGTGCGAAAAAAGAAATGCAATGGTCAAAAATACCTCAGCATAAAACATTTTAAATGTTGCATTGTCCGATCTTACAAACACAATTGCATGCATGTATGTATGGTGTTCATGTTTTTGCTTATGCCTTAATTATTAGTTATACTTATAAGGATTTCATGTTCTGCCTTCATTTATTTATTGCGACTTATGCAGAGGGATCAAAAGTAACTCATAAATTTTTATGCAGTATTATTTATTTATATGTAATTACGTTTGGCTCTTCATGGCTGGCATCTAGTGGGTTGTTCGGTGGTAAATCCATGCACCGTGTTTCTCCCAAAGGAAGCGATGTACAGATGAAATTTTGCATTTTCAACTGATAGCACACAGTCGTATAGCATTGTACCGAACAATATGATGATGGGAAAGAAGAGAGAAGAATAGAATGAGCGCGCACCGCTGTCTATGAGGGAAGGCATCGTTTCTATTCATGGCACGATATCGAATAAGCTTGTGGTGCAAGTGGAATCCGGTATTGTTATTTAGACGGCTTGATCTGTCTCTCTCTCCCTTTCTCTCTCTCTCTCTCTCTCTCTCTGTACTTCATTCTCAGATCTAGCTTAATTATGCATTCACAAATTAATATGTATTAGCAGTTCATTTGCCAGGTTTTTCAAGTAAATCTGCTGTTTGTTGCGATTCCCTCTTTTTTATCAAATACAAAAAAAAAATGCTTCCTGGTCAGTGACCGGTTCGCGCATATTTCTATGCCTGATAGCTATGCTAAGCATAGCGGAGACGTAAGCCGCAACGCACCCGTCGCCATTCGATTCGAGCTATATTGTATGCGCACGGTCGTCTGCATAAACGAACATGTGTATTGTTCATATAGAGTGAACGGCGATGCGTCGGTTGCGTTTGCGGCTATGCTTGGCATATCTATGCTACCTAGCGTATTTAGGCAAGCATAGAAATATGCGCGAACCGGTCACTGTTCCTGGTTACGACAACCACCATCGTTTTCAAGTGAACCCTGTTGATTGAGGAAAAAACGAGAGACCGTTAACTTTAAACAAATCTATTGAATAATAAATATCCTGAAATAAAACTAACAAAACAATACAACATACAATCAGTGGTGAGCACAAAAAAATTTAGATTCAAACCGGCGTCAATGAGCAAAGCAAAAAGTCAATATTTCCATAAGCGGAAGGAAAACAAAGTATACACTTGAACATAAATTCTCATGAATGCCACCAATGGGGAAAAATGTAATCAAAGCCATTTTTAATAATGAAAAACGTTGTTTCAATTCTGTCAATATTTATATCGCTTGAATAATATTTAAAATCACACACACACAGCGCGTACTTTTCGACTACTTAAATTATATTGCAATTTCGATATCTATTATTTTCTGTGTCGATATGCGCCGTTGTTACCGCGAAACTATTTCATATGCATCTCATATTTTATGCAGAACTCGATGAAAATATTTTCAATGCACATACTTCCTGTTCACTCATGCAAAACAGCGAAAACTTTCGAGTATACATAAACAATTCAGAAGATTTATACTACAAACTACCACCGCTACAGCAGACGTAGAGGTAATTCGATATCAGTTTCGTTCAGCACACAGTTGCATCTGCCCAAATATTGGCTCATCGGCGAATGAATAATAAATGTTATGATGATTTAAGAGCGACGCGTGGGCGTTATATTATTGCTGGAGTTTATATGCATTTTGATTAGCATTGGCAATTTGCCTTGTCATCGATGTAATCTCATTCGTGTTATTGAAAATTGTGTAGAAATAAAGTATGACACTCAAACTTTTCTATATATGCCATACATTCAACGATACATTCAAATCAATGCGATTATCAAAAATGATGAGATTTTTTGTCGAGTATGGAAGGCAAAATAGTTTGGAAATATTTTCCGTTGTGATTTATGGCATTCATCATTATTGCCAAAACTTAGCTATTGAATAATGCAGTCGAAATGATTGATATTTGTCTGCGAAGCATTGTGCACCATTCATGTTATTAAAAATTATCCAAGTTGATGACTGCAAATTGAAAATGAACGACAACATTTTATAAAGCGCTATTGTTTGGCAAATTGAGTCGAGGCAGATATTCGACTCGAAAACAAAAGAATATAGCACATAAGCAGGTGAATGCTGTGGGCGTACGTTTGAGTATGTGAATGGGTGACATAACATCAATAACAATAATAATTTCACTAATTACAAACACAAAACTTAAAAATTCCATGTTTAATTGTTCCACGTTTTTGTTGCATAAGTTTATTCACCCTGTCTGACGACGACGACGACGACGCCGATGATGACGATGCCGTCGTTCCGTTTCTTCTTTTTTTGCTCTATTTTTCTTCTGCTTTGTATCCCATATGGGTTTTTTTTCACGTTCTCTTAACGGGTTCAGCGTATGTAATTCTCATTTGCAAGTATGTCGACGAATGATAGCATTGCCTACGAATGCTAGCTTTTCACGAAGCACTCCAACGATTAAAAATGAAAAAAAGTTGGAAAAAAAGCACATGACGATCACATGCATTGAAACGTGTGCTCACTATACTATATAGCAGTAATGCAGCTTTTGTGTATGACTTTGTGTGTGCGTGTCTGTGAAAAGAAAGAAATATCCACTATACGGCGTATAGCATCTGTGTATGCGTCAATGTAACGGTACTCATTCCTATAATCACTGAGGCCGAGAGATATAAGAGCGCAAAAAAGTAGATACAAAAATGATTTAGATGTTGGCAAAATGCTAGGTACAATCTGCATATTGGCAACAACACACGCGACAGACAACATACGCAAGAGAAAATTACAACGATAGATGGCAAAAAAAATGCCGCCCGGTCTGGGCATACAACGGAGACAAATAAGAAAGAAAACTATTCGACTCTCTGAGCGGAGATGTGATACTACACTATGCGAAGAGAGCGCAGCGTATCCACGTTCTAAAATTTGAAGAGTTGATGAAATTGCACTTGATGTTTGGCATGGAAAGCGATAGTTGCAATGTGAATGCACCTTGGTATTATCAAACAGAGAAAAAAAGCGACAATAAGAGCCATTCTCAAAACTATAATACTCTCTCTCTGGCTGCATGATATAGTCAAGGAACAAAACCAATTCTGAATGTGTATATGTGCCCGGAAAAGTCTCCATCAACGCCAGCAAATAGGCACCAGTAATAAAAAAATATCTTGTCTCATGTTCTTTACTAATGTATTGTACGGAATAAATGATTTCTTTTTTTCGTCAAAAACGATTTTTATTTCATTTCTTTTTTCGTAAGCGTCCTCTTTGCTCATTGTAGTTGGTACGCTTTTGCTTCATTTTCACCAAAGTCAAAGATGCGCTTAAGCAATCGTTATTGGTGAAATAGATACATTTAAACGCTTCCTTTATCATAATCCGTTTGTACGTTTTTTCTAGCATTTTTTTTCGTTGTTTTTTAGTCATTATGAAAATTACTGACACAACAGATTTTTTTTTGCATTGCGCGCACTACTGGATTTTTTTTTCTTTCAGATTGTATGCATTTCTTCTTTCATCATCTTCAAAAATTGTTTTTTTTTACTTTTTTTCCATCATTATTTGTCTCACTTGAAAACCGTTTTTTTCGTCATATCATTGATTATATTTTGCAGGTGTATGTATGTAAAACAAAAGATTTTTCTCTCTTGAGAAAGGCAAAAAAGGAAGATATAGCGACATAGAGAGAAGATTGGAAGCGGTTGCATTTTGACGTCAGCTCAGAGTATTTTAAGTGCAAAGCACTGAACTTTGAAGTGTATTTCGCACCGTTTGTATGAAAAGCCGTTGCGAAAAACGAAGTTTTTTTTTGTCCTTTTCTCCTCTTTTCGGCTAAATTCGACATATGAATTTTCACTCGAGGCAGTTTTTTAGCATTATAATAAAAAGGCAATGTGCGCGCAGAAAAAAAGACAACAGTCAATGGTTCGTCATTACAAATACGGTGGTGCTTGTTTAAGTAACTCTTTGATCTGTGATTTTACGAGTGATTTTCGAGATGGAAACGTTTCAACATGTCGTTGGCTTTATCACCAACGAACGGGCGAAATTCTTTCGAAAAAAAAAATAATAATCGAAAAACCATGAAGCAGCACTTGTTAAAGTGTCATTCATTCAACAGGCCGCGACGGGTGTTGTTCCATTCTCTCTCTATCTCTCTGTCACTATTCTCATTCGGTTAATGAGAGAAAATGACAATCAACCGAATGTTGTAATCCGAATTGTTTGATAGTGATAGGCGGTGTAAAATTTGAAATGCCGAATTTGTGGTTTTCAATTGAAATATGCAATCGATGAATGCACTTGCAATGCACTTGAGACAAGCCGATGTTAACGATGAATGCATATGTGCGCGGTGCGCGTTATTAATTAACAAAATCATTGGGAAAAATGTGGTGCTGTCAATTTTGCTGGCTGCAAATTCATGACTACCCAATCGGGTTTTATGCATTTATGCCAGCAATCGATTCGATTCGATTCATCGGTGGATGGTGACAATTTTTTATATTCACATTGAACACGAAAATTGTATTTTTTGTGTGTTTTAAACAAGAAGTGGTTAACATTACACGACACTCACTTTAATGCGAACACATTTTCAATTTTTGACAAACATGTACAGTCATTTAAATTCGTGACAAAAAACTGCATGTTTTCAGATTAACTGAGAGAATTAAGCGAAACATTGAGCGAACAGTCAATTCCAGACAAGAATTGTATTAACATAAATTTGTCATTGTTGTTTTTTTTTTGTTGTTGTCGTTGGCTAGTGAAATTTTATTTGCCATAAACCACCCACCACCATCTACATCAATGTCAATTTGTGCACTCAAACAACCAAGCCGTTTATATAGGCGCGTGCAATTATTCGTGTGCAGTAGTCAGCAGCAATCTGCATCATACATTTTAATAAATTACATTGTTAAATAAACACCATGGGTGAGAATATGAATTTTCCATTGATTAAATCATTATTATTTTGTTTGGCCCATCTCACGCGCACTCGTAAATCATGCAATTCGTTTTTTATAAACGACTTTGACATAAATGATAATATGCATAATGAATACGCAGTGTCTAGCACGGCGCGTAGTTCAAGTCTCTGGAGATGATACAAGTTAATCTTGGAAAAAAATGTTCATAGTAAAAGTTCATACCGAAACGCAAATTCAATTCGGTCACTTGACGCTAACATTATTGCTAACCTCACTAGAAGCAAAAAAAAACCAATTGCTAAATTTTAAAGTGATTTTTTTTTGTTTTTCATTGCAAATAAACACATTTCAGTTTGCCGTCGAGAATGGCAAATTAAATATTTAGGTGTTAATAAACAACAATCGCAAACTTTGTTGATTAGTCGGCGGTTGGGTTGTTTATTTTATGATTTTATGCAGTTTAAAGGACTCGTTGTAGTGCAGAGATAAGCATCGTGTTCAACTCACTCCTTTGTTCACCGAAACTGAAAGTATGTAACCAATTGCAAATGTTCCCGAGTTTAACCTTTGTTGATATATTTTACGATCTTGTACAGTTACTCGTTTCGGCCATCGTTTGGGTTGTAAAAAAGAACCATAACTAACGCCCCGCGTGTTAAAATGAGCATTCTTTTTTTTTATGCATGGTATACGTTGTTTACGGTCTTTTTTCTCTGATTTTATGAACTCCACAAAAATTTTCCTAACTGAAAAACTGAACTCGACGCGATTCGGTATATGTGTGTGTTTTCGTTCAATTCAAGGGAACAGTTTGAAATCTTCGTCGACGGTTTTATGGTCACCAGTATCGGCAATGAATAATGGTACATCGCAAATGAATGGGCCATGTTAGCGTGAATTTTGTGCTATGTGCAGTAGTAGTAGCGGTGGAAAATACTATGTATTGAACGGTAGATTCGTATGCCGATGTTTTTTCATTTCTCTATCATGTTTTTGTATTTTTGGATGAGAGAAGGTGTGATAAATTTCATTGTTGCATCACCATTTTTACGACTGATTGACCCAATGTTTGATTTTCCGGCAATGATCTCTCTCCAAATTTTTTTTCTCTTTTGAAAAAGTATTATGTACATGTATTCCACAACATGGTGTCATAGATTTATTGCTTTCATTCTATATTAGTTCATGTACAGCATCACCGAATTGTGTATGTATGTATGGGGGAGTAATGTATACGGGGCTCGAGACGAGACAAATATTTTGTATCAGGTTGGAAAATACAGAACACAATCAAACAATCGGGCCCATGTGTACATGTGTTGTGTGTTCAAACAACATTCGACACTCAATTGATACACGAGCAAAATTGTTATAAAAAAAACACACAAATGAATTTCGATGCGCTTATAAACCCATAGACGTATTTTCAAAGAGACAATTGTTTTGCGTTCAAAACGCACTTCCCATTCCCACATCGCATTCGTACGAGTCTACCAAAAATCACGAGAGACAGAGAGAGTGAAAAAAGCCTGGATAAAGAGACAGGATCGATAATTCAAGAGTAAAAACATTTTATGTTCTATTTATACCTCAAGGGAAATTAGAAGCCGCAATATGTACAAATGTTTTACACATTCCACACACACACACACACAAAACGCGCCAATCTATACGCAAGAGGCTTAGTATATTTGCATGCACCATGAAGTGATATATGAAATATATGGAGGAAAAAAAAATTCGTAGCATAAATGGTCGTTCTGGTATTCGTATGTCCTCCGCAGCAATGGCTTGAAATAAAGTTTTATCCCTTCGTTTCCTGAAACCAACAATCAAAATACTTATATATACGTTTGAGATAAAATATAAACTTTCGTTATTGCCAAGCATAAATGAATATTGAATGCATTCAAATACGTTCAAACATGCAGCAAAATTGCCGACCAGAGATGCATTCCAATATTAAATCGGATAAAATTGTTACGTATGTAGTGATCGGTAGTGATGCCGATGATGCTTGCAATAAAAAAAAATTATATCGTTTATGAATCGATAGCCGAGCCGAATGTGTCCGGAAGCCGAAAATTATATTATCTCAGTGGAAAAATTATACTTTTTTATTGGTGCGATGAAAGACGGTTCACGAATATTGATAAATTTCAACATATGATTTTTGGATATTGAAGTTGATTGCCGTGAAAATTGGAATGGGACATACAAGTGGTAATCAGCAAGAGAATTGGCTTAGATTTAGTTGGCCCATAGAGAATAAATGCTTCCTCTCTCTCACACACACATCATCTTTCTTTGCCTCCATCATATGAATTCTTTAATAGGACGCAACAATATCACCCTCTCAAGTAAAACAATTGCCAAAACAGCGCGTCGAATGACGGCCAATTTGCCTTCGATATAATCAAATCAATCCAACAAAATGAATTCCCATCCAAACAAATATATATAATAAAAAATTGAAAAACGAACAAAACAAAGAAAAAACGGAGACAATATTTAGAGAGAGAAACGGATCCATTGTTTGTACAATTTACAGAACACATTGCGTTTGTCATGGAACCAAGGGTAACCATTTTCTATTTTTATTTTACTTTTTATTTCAATTCAATACCGTGTCACCGCCACTTGCATTGCCAAGTAGAACCACTTTTTTGCTTTTTTTTTTGAATATATGGATTTTCGAAAATAGTTTTATCAAGAGAAATATTCGTCTTTATTTCAAAGAAAATATCTGGCGATGAATGACACAGACAGTCAGATACTTATTTCTTTTTTTTGAGAAAAATAATTCATTTCGTAAATGATGTTCGATTAAATTAAATAAAACTGCTCCAAAATAATTAAAGTGAAGAATGTTAATATGGTAAAAGATAAATAAAGAGCATTTTTTTAATGAAATTTCTTTTAGTTTTACGATGTCTTTGCATAACGGCCACATTCTAGGAAGAAACAGTCCACACGAGAGGAATAAAGACACGCAAGCTGTAAGAATAATTTTTATACTTTTTCAGACTTGAAAATATTTTGGAATCGAAAAAGAAAAAGATACAGTTCGTGAAAACAAACAATTTTCTAAATAGAATTTGAAATTGAGTTCGGCTGTATGCTGGGAATACAAAACACCCGTTTGTGCTAATACATAAAATCAACCACATTCGTGTACAGAGACATACATGCACGCATACAAATACATGAAATGAAAATACAAGTGTTACTATTCCCATGCACAATAATGATATTAAGGAAATACGTAACGAGATCAACTCAAAGCACAGTTTACAACACTGAAAATGCAATTTAGTATTTTGCTTTCTCCCTCTCCTCTGGCTCTATATTAGTATATATGGCTAATGTAAATCGAATTGCAGTTCGTTCTTTCACAACAATAATTGGACATTCAACTAGATTTATTTATTTTTCATGTCAAACTAACATTTTTATTTAACTGTGATGCAATTTTCTTTTTTGAATTTGGAAATTGGATGAATTCTCAAAATATGGATATACATCGATGCAAACGTGATGAAAGCAAAACATCTGACAGGTAAAATATGTAAAACCACTTCATTTCAAACTTATATTTATGCAATGGATTTTTGAAGTCTCTTGAAACAAAGTCTTTCGATTATAATCTTTCTTATGTACATTATTTGCCTTTTTGATGACTTTGAACAATGTTTTGTGCGAGTACTTTCCCGTCATCCTAGGGTGGTTGAATATTTTCTCTTTCATCGACAAATTATATGTATGTTGGTATGAGTTGATATATTTTTATACTTATGTCAAATATATGCGAATTTTAGTTGTTCTTTCATTTTTTTAATACTTCAGAGATTATGTCTTGTTTTATGCTATGAGAATGTAAGAGCTTTATCAACTTAATTTAAAACATTATGAAATTTGTACAATTTTTTATGTGAAATTGAATGCGCTCGAAAAATTATGAAAAGTGTACCCTATGTAGCATTTGTCTTGAATCATATGCGTTGAACTTGAACTGTCTGATTTGAATATAGATTCGTTCGTGAATTTATAATAAAAGAATGGAAATTCTACTTTTTTTCTTGCTGATTCTGGTCATCTTTGTCTACTTCTTGTTTCGATAAATTCTTAGAACTTTCACCGGATGTTTGTGGTTGTGGTTGTAATGTTTCAGTCTAAATAAAATACAATTAATGTAATTGGATATTTTTCATTTTCAATAAAAATAATCAAACTAACCACATTCATTGGAGGTTGTTGTAGCTGCTGTATTGCATTGTCGTTACGTGATGTAGATGGCACATTCTCTGGGGTTGATCCACTTGGATTATTAGGTGTAACGCTATTGCACATTTCCAAAATATATTCCAATTCGTCTGGTCTTCTAATGTCACTCATCTGCGACGAATATCATAAAAATAAATTTTTAATGCAAAAACACATTTGCGAGACAAAAGAATACCTTCTGAAGGTGTCGAGAATATGATAAATAATGATGATATCGATAATGCATTTTTATACCGATATCGGTCGCGAACGAGAGCGAGCATGAATTGCATTTGGGATCTTTTCCTTTCAGCTCTTTCATCGATTTAAGGACGGCTGTACTTTGAGGAGAAGAAGGTGGTGGCGGAAGCGGTGGCGGAAGCGGTGGCGGAAGCGGTGGCGGTGTTGGTGGTGGTGTTAGTGATGCTGATGTTGATGGTGATGGTTGTGATACTGTGTTTGTCTCCGTGAAGTTCGTCATCGAATAGATGCGTCTCTTTTTGGGAGGTAGCCTCGATGTGATTTGTGAATTTATCCGAGGAACTGATGTTGATGCATTACATTTTGATGTCGATGGCTTTGGCTCCGATGTTGACGTTGAGTATGGTGACTTGACTTTTTTATCTTTATCAAGGTTGATAACAGTCGGTAATGAGAACCTATGGTACTAATTGAGAAGGAGATATGATTTTGAATTCCCAAATTCTATGTGTGTTTATTTACCGGTAATGCGTTGGGCTTTACTTCTGGATGTTTTATCAAATAATGCATTCGAAGATCGCCCATGGTGCAGCAACATCTTTTGCATCCATAGATTTTACAGCAAAATATACCCATGCTGTGAACGTTGAGAATGTGATTTCGTAAAGTCAATTTATTTGGAAAATAGACACCACAGATTAAACACCAGTTCGATTTGGTTAATAATCGTAACAACTGAAAATAGCACACAACAATAATCAAGATGCACAAAAAATTAATAGATTCATTAGCTTTAAATCGTCTTACCCTTTGAAGCATGCCTTCTAGTGAAAATAAAACCCTGTATTTACTCGGCGAATTTGCAGAATGATATGCTTTGACAGTTAACGAGTATGCAATGACACGTTCCGGCTAATATGATGAAATTTATGACAGCCAACTTCATACAGAACATTAAAACAACAAGAACGATTTTTTGCACAAATTTTCATTAAAACAACTTTTTAAAACGAAATTTTCAAAACGAAATTTTATTGAGTATCTGTTAATGGTCACAATGATATGGAATTTTATTAAATTTAATTGTTTTTTGTATTTGTTTATGTTTTCAAAAGTCTTGAATTTTTTTTCAATAATTGACATTTATTTTTTGCAATGTCTGTCGATGTAACACAGTTAACATATTAGGTTATGCAGATTGATCTATTTTACATTCAAAATTTAGTTCATTTTCGTATAAATTATCCATATTCAAATTCATGAATAAAAATTAATTTTGGAAGCGAGAATTCAATGTGTAAGTGCATTTGTTGCACTTGGCGCTCCAAAATAAAAAAAATTATTATTGTGTCATTTTCTTATTACTATTTCCAGAGTCCACTTAAACTATTTTTATTTCTTTATGCTCAAATCTAAAGCACCAGTCGATAGATCGATTACAATGTCTTCCGAATAGAAGGTCTGTCTCTGAATTTTCGGAATGATCAAGTTAAGTGGTTCATCGTATGTTTGAATTGTTTGTTTGAATTCGATTGGATATTTCGGTGGCATAGAAGTCGTGTTGACTGTTTCCGATTCGCATGATTCTGTTATGGTGTTGTATTCAATGTTTGTCGTCTGGCTATCGTCTCGATTTTCCCTTTTTACCTTGAGAAGAAAGAGTGCTGTTATGTTATTTTCAATCAAAATATGTTTTTTTCTATCTATTTACCACTTCTGCTAGGCCATTATTGCTGGAGTGTACTGCCAAAACATGTTTGGTCAACACATTTGACTGCAAGAAGAAACTCTCACAGTAAGGACACATTAGGACATTTCGGCCATGTATTCTCCGATAATGATCACACGCAACAACGTAGCTCTGAAGCACGATTCCGCAAATGGTGCAAGCCTGTGTTCGAAATAGAATAAATAAGCTCAACTGTCAACATATTTGATCATCAGAAAATTCATTACTTTATTCCGAACGCCAGTTGATCGAGTATTTTGTTTTGCTGGTTGTTCACCATTCGATTCGGGAATCGGTGACATTGTCTTCGTCGGTATTTCGTCATTGTTTTGTTCATCTTGTGGTTTATCATTTTTTGATCGATCATTTGGTGAGTTTTGTGGTTCCACCGTCAATGTATCATTTTGATCATTTTCAGGTTGTTCCTGGTGCTGATTATCTTCGGCAACTGATTCAGTCGGCGCCTATTTTAAATTCAATAGAAAAGTATTCTAAATTTCATCACAATTTAAGATGCAATACAACACTAACCAATGCTCGATGATATGCCAAGTGGGATATTGATTTACTTCTAATTGAGGTTCTTACAGACTTTGGCTCCTGTTAATGGAAAGAAATGATTTTAGTCTATATAACGCACAATGTTGTTTTCACTTGCCTTTGATTCATCTTTGTTTAGCTCTTGCAAATTGAGAGAAGCTTTGCGCTTTGAAAGGCGATCGCTCTTTTTTGTTTGATTTGGCAAGGCATTTTCGTTCCGGTGTTTTGTGTTCATGTGAATTCGATACTGGGGGAATGACAATACTTTTTGGCACATTTGACAAGTAATCTGCATGCAGGGAAATGAGACAAATCCGGAATTTAGTGGGGAATTAGAACAAAATAATGTTATTGCGTTACCACTTTTTTCTCATTCGACTTCGCTGGCATTTCAGCATCTGGATGCTTACGTTTATAATGATTCATCAGATTATGACTGCCAGATAACGATACTAATATGTTGCACACTTGGCATAATACGTCGTATTGCGAGTGATTTTCACGATAATGATTTATTGCTTCGCCGCGAGTTTCAAATTTTTGCTTACAATTTGTTCTCGGACACGATTTAATTTCGGGGAATTTCCATGACATTTTTGGATACTCTGTCAATTCACCCAATGTTATTATATCATTTACAACAACATCGTCATTTTCAGGTGACTCCTTGAAAAAAAAAATAACATAATAAGTCCATCGCTAAAATTTAACGATTGTGAAAAATTGTACCTCATCAGTCTGCTCATTTGGCATAGTGGCTGTAGTCAATTCATCGTGATCTAAACCCGCATTATCAGGTACCGTCTGCGTTGTGTCACCGGTTTCCTGCCAAACTTGTTGGTTTTCTTTCTGGACACTGGCTTTTTTCGTCCGTGTTCGCTTCGATAACTTAAATCATTGGTACAGGTTAAATTACATAAATCAATTAAATCCTGTAAAAATGATTTACCTTTCCAGTTTTTTGGGTGCTATCACTTTCAAATGGATGATATTTGATCATGTGTTGAATCAACGCTGACGAATTGAGGTAATAGTTCTTGCAAAATGGACACATCGAACACGTTCTTCCGTGCATCAATCGATAATGATTGCAAGCAAGCACGTAGTTTTTCAGGCTTCTGCCGCAAATCGTACACGATCGTGCCTTAATCGATAAAAGAATTTTTTCCCAATGATTTGGTTTCAAAAGTAGAATGCAGTGGTGTTACTCACTCTGTGCCGATGATTGAATGAACGGTCCTTTCGCGCCATCAACTTTCTCAACGAACTCAATTTGTCCGATTTTTTTGATGCAACCTTTTGGTCCGATGAATTCACCGTTATATCTTGGTCGGAAATGTCATTATCAATCGCCTTACTTTCATCAAGGGAAGATGATGTTTTTTCCTGGAATAAAAACAAGACGCAATTGATTTACTAACCATGTTTCAAATGCATACAAAACTCTTACCGATTCAATGTCTTCCCATTCAGACCCTGATTCCGATCGTTCCTGTATGAGAAAAAAAAACGTGCGAACAAACATAAAATGGCTTGATTTGGACACAAAATTAGCAATTATCACTTATACCGATAATATATCCTGTATTGTGGATGCTTTTGGTAAATCTTCGAATCCTTTGAATGTATTTTTCTTCTTTGTTCGATTTTTGTGAACTTTATCCATGTGCGTGCTCAAGTAGGCGTAGGTCTTGTAGCTGAGATGACACACCGAACATTCATGCTAATAAAAATACAAATTTTGTTATAACCGTGTAATAATGAAATAGAAAATTTGGGGAATCGTATTGAATTACCCGTAGTGTTTTCACTTTTGCCGGTGGCTCCACTGTTGGATGTTTTCGAACATAATGTCCTTGTAAATGATGTGGAGCTGTTAATAGGTACAATGGATAATTGCATATTTTACACAAAACACTGTGTTTTGCATGTGATTCTCTATAATGTTTGATGGCCGCTGCTCTTGTGTCAAACCACATAGAGCAAGACCGAACCGGACAATGCAATGTCTCTGGGAATCGCCATTTGGTGCTTTCATAGTCAGTGAGCTCGCCCAAAGTTATCAACTCATTTTCCGATTCACCGTTCGCCAAACTCTGTTTTTTACAACCCAGCAAAATTGTATTAAAATTCTATAATTTTCAAAAAGAATACTTACTAAAGGTATTTCGACATCGCTGCTCATTTTGGTGCACAAATGTACTGTTCGTCCGCGCTTTATAAAATGTCAAATGTACAAATCAATCGTTTGGTGTGCTCCAAATAAACACGTGCTGTGTTCACAAGAAGAAAACAGGAACTATAATAAATCGTTAGCGATATTTTTCAAGGCTTTGAATACTTTGCAGTGTACACACTCTATTCTCCAAACAAATTATGTATTTGTTTATCGCACACAAATGTTTGCTTGTCTCGCTGTCGCTGTTGTTTTGAGCACCAATACAAAGAATACAGCATGAAATGTTGCTGCCGCAACTTATCACGCACACAATCAGAGTCGCTTATACGACTAATGTTATTGCCGTTAACCAACTTCAGACTCATTCCAATTTGAATACACACTGCATCTCTAGTTGAATTAAGATCATTAATTTGGTTGATATTTTCTGTTTTATTTATTTTGATTTCAAATCTTGTAAATTTCATACATTTTTCTTCAAATACAAATTTTATGTTTAAATGTTCAAATAATCTATATTCTAATTCTGATTGGCAATGATTCATAAATTTTTCTTCATTTTTTTCTTAAATATAATTTCTTCATTCTTCAATGATAAATCTTTGTTCAAATTCAAAATGCGAACTATTGTTCCATAACCATTCATGATCAACTGTGAAAAATTGAAATTCAGTTGCTGCTCATGCGTCGTCTTTTATCGGTGTCTGTTTCATTTTCACTTTGTCGCGTTGATATGACATTGACTATATTTGGAGGACGTAGCTCGTTCAAAGGTTCTGCCTTTACCATTCGTAGACCAATCGGCGATTGGTTCCAATTATCTTTATTGAAAGGATTTCGGTACTTCAACTTGTTAATGATATTGTTGCGCTTATTTATGCTTCGAGCATGCTTTTTGATCTAGAAGAATGAAACTCAATGAAAATTTAATCAAACCGAAAGAAATAGCAATTTTTAATTACCAATCGTCGCCTCTTGAATTCGCGATCTTTGTTGGTGCGTTCATTATCAGTGTCACTGCTACTACTGATTCTTGGATATGGCGACTCTTTCTTCGTTTTTGTCTTTTTCGGCCCCTATGAATAGTTCAGTTTTATTCGAAGGTTTTCATTAAATCGAATAATGCATAAAATTAAAAAATTACCTGGTGTTTGTTTTGCCGATGCTTCTTTAAAGCGAACACAAACTTCGAAGTATACCTACAATCGGTGCACTTGAATATTCCATTGGAATCGCTGGAAAATTGGTCATCAGATTCCATCCTTAGTGGCGTCAATAAATCTGAGCTAGATTTTGATACATTCTGATGTGAAGCATCTTTTGACGTTTCATGTTGATTTGAAAGTGATTGAGTAGTATTTTGGTTTCGTGCAGAAACCTCTGGTGACATTGCTATCGATGATGCATTTGATTCAAACTGTAAGTTACGAAAAGTATAGTTATGAGAAAATGATATGCAAATCCAGTAAAATAAAAAAACGCACATTTTCTGGGTTGTCATTTTGTATGGTTCTGTAAGTGAATACGATACCAGTTCGAATTTCTGGGAAGTCATATTCGCCGTGTGCTTCGTTCCAATGACTACGTATGTCGGTCAGTTGATTTGCTTCAAAGTTACATGCCTTTAATGGACACTGAATCCCATCAATAAAATGAGCATCTTGATGCTGATGATTTTCCCAACGTTTTTGAGACTGTGCTTTGATTGTGTGCGTCTTCTTAAAAACGAACGAAATAAAATAATTTTGATAAAATTAACCAAAGACTTCAAGACTTACTTTTTTCGATGTTTCAGTCGAATTGATTGAAACAGTTTCCTTCGAATTTCTTTTTGCATCATCTGTTTGCGCTGGCTTACAATTCTTATTTTTCACTGCAACCTTGACCTGTAAATTTGAAACACTTTTCAATCTCATATTCTGTATTAAGTACGATTTTTCAATAATATACCTTTTTCTTTTTGTTGGACAAGCCACACGGCTTAGGAGGTAGTTCAGTCAGTCCATAAGGCAGATCAGTATTTGGATGCAACTTGGAATAATGTTTTTTGAATTCGTAGGTACTCTTCGTGCTGATCGGTTTATTGCAAATATTGCAGAGAATTGCTTGATTTGCATGCCTTTTTTTATAATGCTGTACTGCATCATATCGAATACCAAATTGTATGCGGCAGTTTAAAACCGGGCAATAGTTCATGTTTGGTGGAAACCGCCATTGTGTTTCTATTCCGTTACTATTCAATGTGATCAGATCGTCAAAATCGTTCTCTTCGTCAATCATCTCTATCTCTTTTTCTTTTTCAACATTTTCGTTGACATCATTTACACTCTGCTTTTTAATTTGAGAAAAAATAATTCATTTTCCAGTGGAAAAATATTTATCAAAATCAAACTCAACATTTAGTCGTACTTACGTCGGTCACGTGTGTTAGCTTTGGCGGCGTTGTATTTGGATGCCGAAAATAATAGTGAACCATCAGATCGGATGACTTATGGAAGAGAGTGTTACATATAGTGCACATTATTGATGTTTTTGCGTGTGAAAGTCGAAAGTGTTTAATAGCGGCCAGGCGTGATGAACAAGAGATTTGACAAATTGGGCACATTTTTGTATTTGGAAATTTCCATCTGGTTTTCTCCATTGGCTTGTAAGAGCGCCCCAATGTGATGAAGACATCAAAATCATCATCTGTGGTGTCACTGCTGTCTTCCTGCATCAATTTTACAATTTAATGACGAAATACACATTGATTTTTCATCACTTACCTCTGACGATACGACCACGTCACACATTTTACTGTTCGGTTCGATATTCAATTTACCCGATGCTGAATTAGTAATAATCAATACCCGACAAAATATTCAACATTCACTGAAATGATTGTCTGGCAATTTCCAATTCATTGGAATTTGTTTAAAAAACAAGAATAGACTGAGAGCAAATCGAAGTTGAAAGCGTTTGAAATGTGTGTATGTGTGTTTGTAAATGTCAATCGTAAATATTCTGATACGTTCAATAAAACAATCGGCGTTGAAATACCGCACACGTAGTTGTATAGGTAATCTGTATTATGTAAACCGATAGACGGCGCTAAATGTGACAACTTATACATGAGCATTTGAATTCAAAACACAAAACACACTTTTTTTTGAAGACGCCATTTTAAATAAATTTTCAGATCCTTGAGCGTTATATGTCTCCGAACTTTCTTCTTTTTAGCGAAAATCTCCTATTTTATCTCTACAAAAATGGACATTAAAACAGAATATGCTTGCGATCGCAATGTGGACATATCATTGGAAATATATTTATGAAATCATTTATATAATAAATATTTAACACAGACTTGATAATAAATTAATAAGATAACAGTTTTTTTTTTTGTAGTAATATTGACATTTTTTCAGTTTTTTTCGTTTTATAGTAAAATAATTACTTCAAATATTCAGAAAAGTTTTGTATTTGTAGATCTTTGAGGGCCATGTCATCATTTAGGAAATGTTTGGCATATTCCAATAAAGCCTCCCAATTCACGTCAGTGCGTTGCTGAAAGAAAAGAAAATTAAAAAGAGACTATATAAGACCGACCGTTCTCTGAAATGTTATCGTTGGGAAAAATTCGAAATAAGATACTACAGAGTGATCACAGCAATGAAAGGACAACAACAATAACACATAATTTTACTGTCAAAATTTTGATGTCAAATGGTGTCGACATTGGTGACGGTATTTTGAAACAGACTGTGTAATCCATATTCATCGTGTATGATCGTATGTAAAGTTCTATACTTGATCTAGTTCACATTGACGGTTCAAATCGTTTATGTCCACTAGCGTAGACATGCACTGTGTGTTTCTTCTGTTACATGTACGTTGTAATGGACAAGTATAGTAACATGGCGTCGTTCAAATAAATTTAAAAATCCGTCACTCGTGTCGACACCATTTAGCACGGTAGTAGGGATTTCATTGCTGTGAGAGTGATTATGAAAGCTTCCTGATTGAGTCAATATTTAAAAAAAAAAAATACAAAAATGTATACTCACAATATCTGTGTAAAGCCGTTGCACTGCGTTCTCCTGCGATTCATCCCCAAATACTTCATGGTTCTTAGATTGAGCTGCTTGTTCTACCTGACAAAAGTAAATAAGCATATCAATAAATATCAATTGATCTCACTATGTGATCGTTACTAACGTTTGTTTGGTCTTCTGAAGATTCAGTTCCGTTGTCTCTTGGTATTTCAACAGTAGCCACTTTGGGTTGATACTGTAATTTCATTGTTGTAAAAATATTATAATCGAAAATTTCTACTATACGTCATACATACCATCATAAGCACTTGCATAGTTTTGACGTGTGTTTTGAGATGACTGTTGTCTACTGGCACAAACGTTGAATTACTGACGACGCCCCTCTCAAAATCCGAAAGATTGGTAGTCTCATCTTCGTTATCTCCATCAGATAGACATATTATGCTATTATTCGGTAGATTTTCAATCACTGGTGTCGCATATTCAACTTCCATTTCATTTTCAAATGGTTCTGAATCCATTTGTACATCCCCGTTTTTGTTTGTAGATTCAATCTCTCTGAAGACCATTTCACACCCCGTACTACCTTCACCGTCATCATTTTTATTGACAATTATGGAATGGTCAGATATCTCAATCGGAGAATCGCAAACCTATTTCGTAAATCAAACCGATTTGCTCATATGAAATTTACGTAAATTTTAATGTAAATTAATCACATACCAATTTACGTTTCTTGGTAACATTCGCTGAATCGAGCGATTTGTTGGTATTGGTAGAAGTGTCTCGTTTTCTCTTTGTCTGAAAAACGTTAAATTATTCAATAAAAATGCAATTGAATAAAAAATATTCCATTTTAATCGTACCAATTCAATTGATTGAGTACTGTGCATTTCCATTATGTGTTCGCGCAAATTAACTATGCTTTCAAATGAATGGCTGCACTTCAAGCAGTTGAAATATAAATTCGCTTGATTGTTCGAACCTTCAGGTTCAGTTCTCGTCTGAATTGACATCAATAAACCATCATCTGGCAGACTTTTACTTTGCTCAACAGATGATTCAGGCGTTTCATCATCAATCTGTAAAACACACTCAATTTTCATTATATTCTTTTTGATTTCTCTAAAATCTCACCGTTTGGCTTGAATGACTGCTGTGCTGTTCCATTGAACATGAATCGGTTCCTTGCACGCGATGTACTCTTTCCCAGTGATCACTTACTTCGCCTATACTGGCCGCTTTAAATGAGCATTCTTTCCATGGGCAAAATTTATGCTGGATTTCTTGCCTTTTTCTTCCGACATTCTTTTGAAAATCATAATTACAATTAATTGACGATTCAGGGGACATTTTTTGATTTCGTTTTTGTTTTAAATATTACCGCTTGTCTCTTTAAGTTTCCGATTCTATGCGGAACTCTTTTATTTGGATGTAATCGTTGATAATGCAACTTATAATCTGCGTTACTCCGGACAGAAATTGGTTTGTCACAAATAGAACAAAGAACTGAATGATTGGCATGTTGGTCTTTGAAGTGGTTTATCGCATCTTCGCGAGATGCACATTTTAATTTGCATACCCCAATTGGACAGATGTTACCAGTGCTTTTTGGAAATGACCAATACGTTTCAATTCCACGTGCAACAAGTGGGATTATATCATCTTCGTCAATATAAATTCTCTTCTGGTTATTTTCTACCAAATTCAATTCGTTGACCTGAAACAAGCATTTAAATGCGGTTAGATTGTTGATTTTTATCGATAAGAACCTACCTTTGTTCGTTCGCTTGGAACATTTATAACTTTTTCACTCTGAATCCATGGAATTTCCGCATCTGGATGTGATCTTTTGTAATGGGGCAAGGCATTGTGTGTGGAAATGGGCTTATTAGGCTTACAAATTGAACAAAGAATGAAATTATCGGCGTGGCATTTTCGATAATGGTCAATAGCTAAGGAACGATGTCCAAATGCCAAACCACAACCATTAACGGCACAATTATTTATGTCTGGATAGTGCCATTTGGTAATTACACCAAATCCCTTCAGTTCGATCAAATCATCGACATCAATAGCATTCGTTGGATCACTTTTCGACACTTTTCTAATCTAATTGGAATGAGAGAAATATAATTCTTATGAATTGAATAATTTAACCTAAAAATTTTGCCTTACATTTTGCTTCGTTCTATCAACAAAATATGGTACTTTTACATTCGGATGCATTTTTTCATAATGACCGATAAAATTAGATTTTTGTTTTGATATCGGTCGATTGCACTCTGGACAAAGGATTGAAAATGGCGCATGTCGCTCTCGGTAATGGTTTATTGCTTGTGATCGCGTTTCATATACTATTTTGCAATTTGGCACAACGCAATGAGTTATATTCATGGGATATTGCCAGACTATTTCAAGACCGTATCCACTAAGTGCAATCAAATCAGTTTCATGATCTTGTTCATCTGTCAATGTCTGTGTGGGAAGAATAAATAAAAAATTATTGGGAAAAAAAGTTTTTTTTATAAGCAAATATTTACAGTTGACATTGTCTCTGTTTCCGCTTCTGCGATTTGTTGCGGATTGTTTTCGCTAAATGCTTCCATTTTTGAGTTTATTTTTTCGTAAGAAGAGGAAAATACTAGTGAGAGTGAAAGCAAGTTAAATAATGATGTTGTCAATTTTAGTACTCGTCAATATTCACGCATTCGCATCATAGCGAGAACAAGCGATGCCGAAAAAGTGCACACTCAAATGTATTGGTGATTTATGTTTTATGGTCCGATAGACGGCGCTTCGGTTAAATGTAACCGCTTTTGACAGTTTATACACGTAAAATACGCTTTTTTTGATAGTATGATCATTTACCTTTCGTACATATCATATTAGGGTCAGTCTGAAACCATCAAAGATAACAATTCGTAAAATATCATGACAAGATTTAAACTCAAATAATACGAATATGATTTATTATGCAATCATCGCAATCAAGTTATACATGGAATGATCTAGTAATAATATTTGGGATCAAAATCGCTTTTAAAATGAAAAAATGCGTGTCATTTATATCAAAAATTGTCTAAATGTTTCTTTGTCGCAAGGGCTTTGTTTGGCTTCTCGATTCATTCGGTATCACTTGAGACTTCCTATAATCAAAGCATAAACACGACTATTAGTATTTCCAATATGCAAGGAAACTTATAAAATGTACAATTACATAGGTGGAATCCTCGATGATGTGTCCCATGTTGAGATTTTGATTTTCGTCTTCATTGTCGGTGTCATCAGAAAGTATAACCGTTTCATCATCGGTATCAGATAGGTGGACGATATTCATTGGCTCAGCATAAGATTCCTTTCGCTTCGGAAGCGTTAAATCCAATGGTTGCATATCCAAAGTATCTTCTTGTTCCATGGCTTGAGGCTGATCTTCATCTAGCATTTCGATTGGATTCACTTGAAGATCGGTGGGTTCCACTTTCTCTAAAATAATGCGGCATTTTGTCAGGTGAGCATTATTTTTCATTAATTCGGCAAGCGTCATATTTTCGTCATCTGCGTCTGAGTGCTCTGGCTCTGACATCTAATGTATTTTTTAAAAATAATTACAAACAGCGAAAACATAAGAAATAATATGCTTACCTGTTCTTTTTTAATCTGATTCTCACGTGATACGCCTGTGTCAAATTTGATGGGATCTTCGCTTTGGTGCTTACGCTTTGGGTTCTAATTTAAACGAATATTTTATGAAATTAGGGAACTTCGCGAATATATAAAAAACTTACTTTTTTCGCCGACCGGGTTGAATGTATATTATGCTTCACCATTTCGTGCTTTTTCAAACCAGCACCACTGCGGAACACGCGCTTGCATTCGTGGCATTTAAAAACCGATTGTCCAGTTGTCGATTCTTCGCAAGCGTGCAGTGGCACCAGTAAACTATCATCTGAATCAAACTGCCTTTGCTGTAGAAGATATAAAGATTTTCCATTAAATAAATAGCAACACTTGGAAAATTTTAAGTAATTTTCATACAACTTCTTCGTTTGTATTCGGCAATGTAGTTTCGTCAGTAATTTCGATGCCGCTTCGAATTTCTGGGAATCGTAAATAATAATGTTCTTGGCTCCAATGCTGTTGTATTTGAACCGATTGATCCGATGCATAATTACACATTTTCAAAGGACACAGAAACTTCTTCGAACCATCAACTTTGCTCGTCTCATCGTTTGCATCGTTTGCCTGTCACAAATTCATATCACAATTTTTATTGATGGTTATTTTTGTTTGAGACACAATTAGCTTACCATATCATCTATTTGGTCAGTGCTTATCTCTTCGGGTATATCTTCTTCTACAATTTCGTTGGTATTCAAATCGGTTGTTTCCTATTCAAATACAAATAAGACAATAAATTTAAACGAATTCATTGTCAGTGGGGATTTCGACTTACCTTCAATTTTGATGTTTTGCCCGGTTGAAGGGAATCATACGGACATTGTTCCTTTGGATGAAGTCGCTGGTAATGCTTTTTAAAATCTCTTTTACTATAGGTAGAAATTGGTTTGTCGCATATGTGACAATAAACTGAATGGTTGGTGTGACGCTTTTTGTAGTGAAGAATTGCGTCGGAACGCACACCGAACAATAAACGGCATCTGCTCATGGGACAATAAGTTACATTCGGAAATTTCCATTGCGTTATTTTTCCGAATGCATGCAAATCAATCAGGTCGCTTTCATAACTTGAGTCACTTCCATCACTCTCTTCCGATACATCCTTCAAACAACAAATGAATATTTTTTTAAAATATATTTAAAGAAAATTGAAATTTTTCTTTTGTTACTTACAATAGACAACATTTTTTTCTTTCTTTCTTTTTCTTTCTTTCTTTTTTTTTCTTTCTCTCTCTCTCTATTAATCTACTGTCTTTCAAATCACTTTCACTAATTATTTATAATTTATATCTTTTTTGTATTTGTAACTATAGCATTTCTACTGTATTTCATAAACTCGCCTACTTCAATTGATCTGAAAAGAAAAGAAAAACCAAATAAATAACATTAGTAAAAAATTAGCAAAACCTTCATTTAAAAAATAAAAATAAAAATAGAAAACAATTTGAGACATATTTATTAAAAAAGTATTGTATTTAAAAATGTAAAAATCAAATATTTTTTTTGATAAATTGTAAATATGAAATAATTTAAAAGTAGTGTTTGTTATTTTTGTTGAATAAGTTAACTTAGTTCCATGGAAACATCCTGTACTTTTGGCTTCTCAAAAGTGATTTCGTCCACGAAATAATCGTGACTACATTCCAGTAATGTATGGCGAACCTTTGTTTTAATTGAAAGAAAAGATAATTTTTATCGATCAATGGGGTAGTGAGTTTTAATATATCAACTATATTTTTCTGGATCTTTGAATATTTCTAGTTGTCTAAGACTAAAACCGATATTTATACTCACTTCTGGCGGCCATATGGCACCTGGCATTATGTTTTCTTCCGATTTTTCCTCAAATACTTCACTGTTTTCACCTTGAGACACTTGTTTGGCCTAACAATAACAAATAAGCATTAAATAAATATTAATTTTAAATATCGATATGTCAAACACTTACTGTTGTGGGGTTTTCTGGTTCTTCTTGCTCTGTATCGCTTGGAATTTCAACGGTAACCAATTCGGGTTGAAACTGAAAATAATGAGGATTTCACAATATTATCATAAACTCCGCTATCTCGGTACATACCATCATAAGAACTTGGTGTGTTTTGATGTGTGCCCCTGCTTGACAATTATTTACATCATCAACTATTGTGTCAAGCAATTCAATTTCGTTCTCACTTTCGCTGTCATCTGAAAGAGATATAACGTCGTCTTCGTTATCATCATCCGACAGAGAAATCGTTTCGAAACTTTCATCATTTCTGGATTCATTTTGCGAATTTTCAGTAGTTTGTACATTTTCAAGCATTGGCGTCGTCTGCTGGGCATCTATTTCATTTATAGACCCTTCGACGTTGTTGTTCGGATTATCATTGGCCACTTGAGAAATCTCGATCGCCTCATTAGGAGAATTGGAGGATGTATATTCGAATGTCCGCACATGTGAAAGTCGAAACTGGGGACTAGGTTTAAATAATTGTACCAAAAATGTACTTAATTGTACCGCAATTTATTTTTAATTGTACCTTACTCGTTTGGCTAATATTTGAGGTTCAAATTTCGGGGTACTTCAATTTGCCGGTCAACTAGCCAAAATAAAACTCAAAGATATTTTTTAAATTTTTATGGCTGATAATAATTGTACCTAAAATGTACCTTCAAAATAACATCATCATAAAGTCATTACTTCGATGGTGTTCTTCTGCAGAGCATGTCCTTCAAAATTCACGAGGGGTTTCCCGAAAAAATGGCGAAAATGAAAATCAACGATAATTTTTCAAATTTTATGGCTTATA